>NW_022587758.1:0-66942 GCF_009834535.1 Camelus ferus
GCAGACAGAAGACGGAACCCCCACACTCAGAATTCGGAACACGGCTGACTGGTGGTGTGAGGTTTAGGGCGCCCCCCACGAAACTTCTGGTGTCACAGGTGTTCCCTCGCAAGGGGAAGTCCGCCAATTACTCCTGTCCATGGGAGGCACTAGATGCTACCTGCGTTTCCAGCCACAACCCCCTCCTTCCCAGGCAGCCTGTACTGGGATATGATGGGAAGAACCTCGAAGGGCTCCTAGGAGATCCCGGGGTGTGGCAGGACAGAAGACGGAACCTCCCCACAGAATTCCGGAACACGGCTGACTGTGTGGGTGAGTTTTAGGGCCGCCCCCACGAACTTCCTGGTGTCACAGGTGTTCCCTCGCAAGGGAAGTCGCTAATTACCTCCCCTGTCCATGGGAGGCACTAGATGCTACATGAGTTTCCAGCACAAACCCCCGCCTTCCCCGGCAGCCCGCACAGGGAGGGACTCGGGGAAGACACTCGAAGGGCTGCTAGGAGATCCCGGGTGCTGCAGACATAAGACGGAACCTCCCCAACTCAGAATTCCGGAACACGGCTGACTGTGTGGGGGAGGTTCGGGGCGACCACCTGCAGCTGCCTGGTGTCACAGGTGTTCCCTCGCAGGGGGAAGTCCGCTTAATTACCCATACCCTGTCCATGGGGAGGCACTAGATGCTACCTGCGTTTCCAGCCCAACCCCCGCCTTTCCCGGCTAGCCCGCACTGGGAGGGACTCGGGGAAGACTCTCGAAGGGCTCCTAGGAGATCCCGGGTGCTGCAGACAGAAGACGGAACCTCCCCACACTCAGAATTCCGGAACACGGCTGACTTGTGTGGGAAGGTTCGGGGGCGACCTCCACGAAGCTGCCTGGTTGTCCACAGTGTTCCCTGGCAGGGGGAAGTCCGCTAATACCTCCCTGTCCATGGGAGGCACTAGATGCTACCTGCTTTTCCAGCCCAACCCCGCCTTTCCCCGGCAGCCCGCACAGGGAGGGACTGGGGGAAGACACTCGAAGGGCTCCTAGGAGATCCCGGGTTGCTGCAGACAGAAGACGGTAACCTCCCCACACTCAGAATTCCGGAACAGCGGCTGACTGTGTGGGAGGTTCGGGGCCCGCACTCCACGCAGCTGCCTGTGTCACAGGTGTTCCCTGGCAGGGGGAAGTCCGCTAATTACCTCCCCTGTCCATGGGAAGGCACTAGATGCTACCTGCGTTTCCAGCCCAAACCCCCCGCCTTTTCCCCGGCAGCCCGCACTGGGAGGGACCTCGGGAAACACTCGAAGGGCTCCTAGGAGATCCGGTGCTGCAGACAGAAGACGGAACCTCCCCACACTCAGAATCCCGGAACACGGCTGACTGTGTGGGGGAGGTTCGGGGCCGCACTCCACGCAGCTGCCTGGTGTCAGCAGGTGGTTCCCTGGCAGAGGGAAGTCCGCTAATTACCCTCCCCTGTCCTGGGGAGTCACTAGATGCTACCTGCGTTTCCAAGCCCAACCCCATCCTTTCCCCGGGAGCCCGCACTGGGAGGGACTCAGGGGAAGACACTCGAAGGGCTACCTAGAGATCCCGGGTGGCTGCAGACAGAAGACGAACCTCCCCACACTCAGAATTCCGGAACACGGGTGACTGTGTGGGTGAGGTTATAGGGCCGCACTCCACGAGCTTCCTGGTGTCCACAGGTTGTTCCCTCTCAGGGGGAAGTCCGCTACTTACCTCCCCTGTCCATGGGGAGGCACTAGATGCTACCTGCGTTTCCAGCCCAACCCACGCCTTTCCCCGGCAGCCCGCACTGGGAGGGGACTCGGGGAAGACACATCGAAGGGCTCCTAGGAGATCCCGGGTGCTGCAGACAGAAGACGGAACCTCCCCACACTCAGAATTCCGAACACGGGTGACTGTGTGGGGGAGGTTCGGGTCCGCCCTCCCCGAAGCTGCCTGGTGTCACAGGTGTTCCCTGGCAGGGGGAAGTCCGCTAATTACCTCCCCTGTCCATGGGGAGGCACTAGATGCTACCTGCGTTTCCAGCCCAACCCCCGCCTTTCCCCGGGAGCCCGCACTGGGAGGGACTCGGGGAAGCCACTCGAAGGGCACCTAGGAGATCCCGGGTGCTGCAGACAGAAGACGGAACCTCCCCACACTCAGAATTCCGGAACACGGCTGACTGTGTGGGGGAGGTTCGGGGCCGCACTCCACGCAGCTGCCTGGTGTCACAGGTGTTCCCTGGCAGGGGGAAGTCCGCTAATGACCTCCCCTGTCCATGGGGAGGCACTAGATGCTACCTGCGTTTCCAGCCCAAACCCCGCCTTTCCCTGGCAGCCCGCACTGGGAGGGACTCGGGGAAGACACTCGAAGGGCTCCTAGGAGATCCCGGGTGCTGCAGACAGAAGACGGAACCTCCCCACACTCAGAATTCCGGAACACGGCTGACTGTGTGGGGGAGGTTCGGGGCCGCCCTCCCCGAAGCTGCCTGGTGTCACAGGTGTTCCCTGGCAGGGGAAGTCCGCTAATTACCTCCCCTGTCCATGGGGAGGCACTAGATGCTACCTGCGTTTCCAGCCCAACCCCCGCCTTTCCCCGGCAGCCCGCACTGGGAGGGGACTCGGGAAGACACTCGAAGGGCTTCCTAGGAGATCCGGGTGCTGCAGACAGAAGACGGAACCTCCCACACTCAGAATTCCGGAACACGGCTGACTGTGTGGGTGAGGTTCGGGCCGCCCTCCACCAGCTGCCTGGTGTCACAGGTGTTCCCTGGCAGGGGGAAGTCCGCTAATTACCTCCCCTGTCCATGGGGAAGGCACTAGATGCTACCTGCGTTCCAGCCCAACCCCCGCCTTTCCCCGGGCAGCCCGCACTGGGAGGGACTCGGGGAAGACACTCGAAGGGCTCCTAGGAGATCCCGGGTGCTGCAGACAGAAGACGGAACCTCCCCACACTCAGAATTCCGAACACGGATGACTGTGTGGGTGAGGTTTAGGGCCGCCCTCCACGGAGCTTCCTGGTGTCACAGGTGTTCCCTGCAAGGGGGAAGTCCGCTAATTACCTCCCCTGTCCATGGGGAGGCACTAGATGCTACCTGCGTTTCCAGCCCAACCCCCGCCTTTCCCCGGCAGCCCGCACTGGGAGGGACTCGGGGAAGCCACTCGAAGGGCTCCTAGGAGATCCCGGGTGCTGCAGACAGAAGACGGAACCTCCCCACACTCAGAATTCCGGAACACGGCTGACTGTGTGGGGGAGGTTCGGGGCCGCCCTCCACGCAGCTGCCTGGTGTCACAGGTGTTCCCTGGCAGGGGGAAGTCCGCTAATTACCTCCCCTGTCCATGGGGAGGCACTAGATGCTACCTGCGTTTCCAGCCCAACCCCCGCCTTTCCCCGGCAGCCCGCACTGGGAGGGACTCGGGGAAGACACTCGAAGGGCTCCTAGGAGATCCCGGGTGCTGCAGACAGAAGACGGAACCTCCCCACACTCAGAATTCCGGAACACGGCTGACTGTGTGGGGGAGGTTCGGGGCCGCCCTCCACGCAGCTGCCTGGTGTCACAGGTGTTCCCTGGCAGGGGGAAGTCCGCTAATTACCTCCCCTGTCCATGGGGAGGCACTAGATGCTACCTGCGTTTCCAGCCCAACCCCCGCCTTTCCCCGGCAGCCCGCACTGGGAGGGACTCGGGGAAGACACTCGAAGGGCTCCTAGGAGATCCCGGGTGCTGCAGACAGAAGACGGAACCTCCCCACACTCAGAATTCCGGAACACGGCTGACTGTGTGGGGGAGGTTCGGGGCCGCCCTCCACGCAGCTGCCTGGTGTCACAGGTGTTCCCTGGCAGGGGGAAGTCCGCTAATTACCTCCCCTGTCCATGGGGAGGCACTAGATGCTACCTGCGTTTCCAGCCCAACCCCCGCCTTTCCCCGGCAGCCCGCACTGGGAGGGACTCGGGGAAGACACTCGAAGGGCTCCTAGGAGATCCCGGGTGCTGCAGACAGAAGACGGAACCTCCCCACACTCAGAATTCCGGAACACGGCTGACTGTGTGGGGGAGGTTCGGGGCCGCCCTCCACGCAGCTGCCTGGTGTCACAGGTGTTCCCTGGCAGGGGGAAGTCCGCTAATTACCTCCCCTGTCCATGGGGAGGCACTAGATGCTACCTGCGTTTCCAGCCCAACCCCCGCCTTTCCCCGGCAGCCCGCACTGGGAGGGACTCGGGGAAGACACTCGAAGGGCTCCTAGGAGATCCCGGGTGCTGCAGACAGAAGACGGAACCTCCCCACACTCAGAATTCCGGAACACGGCTGACTGTGTGGGGGAGGTTCGGGGCCGCACTCCACGCAGCTGCCTGGTGTCACAGGTGTTCCCTGCAGGGGGAAGTCCGCTAATTACCTCCCCTGTCCATGGGGAGGCACTAGATGCTACCTGCGTTTCCAGCCCAACCCCGCCTTTCCCCGGCAGCCCGCACTGGGAGGGACTCGGGGAAGACACTCGAAGGGCTCCTAGGAGATCCCGGGTGCTGCAGACAGAAGACGGAACCTCCCCACACTCAGAATTCCGGAACACGGCTGACTGTGTGGGGGAGGTTCGGGGCCGCACTCCACGCAGCTGCCTGGTGTCACAGGTGTTCCCTGGCAGGGGGAAGTCCGCTAATTACCTCCCCTGTCCATGGGGAGGCACTAGATGCTACCTGCGTTTCCAGCCCAACCCCCGCCTTTCCCCGGCAGCCCGCACTGGGAGGGACTCGGGGAAGACACTCGAAGGGCTCCTAGGAGATCCCGGGTGCTGCAGACAGAAGACGGAACCTCCCCACACTCAGAATTCCGGAACACGGCTGACTGTGTGGGGGAGGTTCGGGGCCGCCCTCCACGCAGCTGCCTGGTGTCACAGGTGTTCCCTGGCAGGGGGAAGTCCGCTAATTACCTCCCCTGTCCATGGGGAGGCACTAGATGCTACCTGCGTTTCCAGCCCAACCCCCGCCTTTCCCCGGCAGCCCGCACTGGGAGGGACTCGGGGAAGACACTCGAAGGGCTCCTAGGAGATCCCGGGTGCTGCAGACAGAAGACGGAACCTCCCCACACTCAGAATTCCGGAACACGGCTGACTGTGTGGGGGAGGTTCGGGGCCGCCCTCCACGCAGCTGCCTGGTGTCACAGGTGTTCCCTGGCAGGGGGAAGTCCGCTAATTACCTCCCCTGTCCATGGGGAGGCACTAGATGCTACCTGCGTTTCCAGCCCAACCCCCGCCTTTCCCCGGCAGCCCGCACTGGGAGGGACTCGGGGAAGACACTCGAAGGGCTCCTAGGAGATCCCGGGTGCTGCAGACAGAAGACGGAACCTCCCCACACTCAGAATTCCGGAACACGGCTGACTGTGTGGGGGAGGTTCGGGGCCGCACTCCACGCAGCTGCCTGGTGTCACAGGTGTTCCCTGGCAGGGGGAAGTCCGCTAATTACCTCCCCTGTCCATGGGGAGGCACTAGATGCTACCTGCGTTTCCAGCCCAACCCCCGCCTTTCCCCGGCAGCCCGCACTGGGAGGGACTCGGGGAAGACACTCGAAGGGCTCCTAGGAGATCCCGGGTGCTGCAGACAGAAGACGGAACCTCCCCACACTCAGAATTCCGGAACACGGCTGACTGTGTGGGGGAGGTTCGGGCCGCCCTCCACGCAGCTGCCTGGTGTCACAGGTGTTCCCTGGCAGGGGGAAGTCCGCTAATTACCTCCCCTGTCCATGGGGAGGCACTAGATGCTACCTGCGTTTCCAGCCCAACCCCCGCCTTTCCCCGGCAGCCCGCACTGGGAGGGACTCGGGGAAGACACTCGAAGGGCTCCTAGGAGATCCCGGGTGCTGCAGACAGAAGACGGAACCTCCCCACACTCAGAATTCCGGAACACGGCTGACTGTGTGGGGGAGGTTCGGGGCCGCCCTCCACGCAGCTGCCTGGTGTCACAGGTGTTCCCTGGCAGGGGGAAGTCCGCTAATTACCTCCCCTGTCCATGGGGAGGCACTAGATGCTACCTGCGTTTCCAGCCCAACCCCCGCCTTTCCCCGGCAGCCCGCACTGGGAGGGACTCGGGGAAGACACTCGAAGGGCTCCTAGGAGATCCCGGGTGCTGCAGACAGAAGACGGAACCTCCCCACACTCAGAATTCCGGAACACGGCTGACTGTGTGGGGGAGGTTCGGGGCCGCCCTCCACGCAGCTGCCTGGTGTCACAGGTGTTCCCTGGCAGGGGGAAGTCCGCTAATTACCTCCCCTGTCCATGGGGAGGCACTAGATGCTACCTGCGTTTCCAGCCCAACCCCCGCCTTTCCCCGGCAGCCCGCACTGGGAGGGACTCGGGGAAGACACTCGAAGGGCTCCTAGGAGATCCCGGGTGCTGCAGACAGAAGACGGAACCTCCCCACACTCAGAATTCCGGAACACGGCTGACTGTGTGGGGGAGGTTCGGGGCCGCCCTCCACGCAGCTGCCTGGTGTCACAGGTGTTCCCTGGCAGGGGGAAGTCCGCTAATTACCTCCCCTGTCCATGGGGAGGCACTAGATGCTACCTGCGTTTCCAGCCCAACCCCCGCCTTTCCCCGGCAGCCCGCACTGGGAGGGACTCGGGGAAGACACTCGAAGGGCTCCTAGGAGATCCCGGGTGCTGCAGACAGAAGACGGAACCTCCCCACACTCAGAATTCCGGAACACGGCTGACTGTGTGGGGGAGGTTCGGGGCCGCCCTCCACGCAGCTGCCTGGTGTCACAGGTGTTCCCTGGCAGGGGGAAGTCCGCTAATTACCTCCCCTGTCCATGGGGAGGCACTAGATGCTACCTGCGTTTCCAGCCCAACCCCCGCCTTTCCCCGGCAGCCCGCACTGGGAGGGACTCGGGGAAGACACTCGAAGGGCTCCTAGGAGATCCCGGGTGCTGCAGACAGAAGACGGAACCTCCCCACACTCAGAATTCCGGAACACGGCTGACTGTGTGGGGGAGGTTCGGGGCCGCCCTCCACGCAGCTGCCTGGTGTCACAGGTGTTCCCTGGCAGGGGGAAGTCCGCTAATTACCTCCCCTGTCCATGGGGAGGCACTAGATGCTACCTGCGTTTCCAGCCCAACCCCCGCCTTTCCCCGGCAGCCCGCACTGGGAGGGACTCGGGGAAGACACTCGAAGGGCTCCTAGGAGATCCCGGGTGCTGCAGACAGAAGACGGAACCTCCCCACACTCAGAATTCCGGAACACGGCTGACTGTGTGGGGGAGGTTCGGGGCCGCCCTCCACGCAGCTGCCTGGTGTCACAGGTGTTCCCTGGCAGGGGGAAGTCCGCTAATTACCTCCCCTGTCCATGGGGAGGCACTAGATGCTACCTGCGTTTCCAGCCCAACCCCCGCCTTTCCCCGGCAGCCCGCACTGGGAGGGACTCGGGGAAGACACTCGAAGGGCTCCTAGGAGATCCCGGGTGCTGCAGACAGAAGACGGAACCTCCCCACACTCAGAATTCCGGAACACGGCTGACTGTGTGGGGGAGGTTCGGGGCCGCCCTCCACGCAGCTGCCTGGTGTCACAGGTGTTCCCTGGCAGGGGGAAGTCCGCTAATTACCTCCCCTGTCCATGGGGAGGCACTAGATGCTACCTGCGTTTCCAGCCCAACCCCCGCCTTTCCCCGGCAGCCCGCACTGGGAGGGACTCGGGGAAGACACTCGAAGGGCTCCTAGGAGATCCCGGGTGCTGCAGACAGAAGACGGAACCTCCCCACACTCAGAATTCCGGAACACGGCTGACTGTGTGGGGGAGGTTCGGGGCCGCCCTCCACGCAGCTGCCTGGTGTCACAGGTGTTCCCTGGCAGGGGGAAGTCCGCTAATTACCTCCCCTGTCCATGGGGAGGCACTAGATGCTACCTGCGTTTCCAGCCCAACCCCCGCCTTTCCCCGGCAGCCCGCACTGGGAGGGACTCGGGGAAGACACTCGAAGGGCTCCTAGGAGATCCCGGGTGCTGCAGACAGAAGACGGAACCTCCCCACACTCAGAATTCCGGAACACGGCTGACTGTGTGGGGGAGGTTCGGGGCCGCCCTCCACGCAGCTGCCTGGTGTCACAGGTGTTCCCTGGCAGGGGGAAGTCCGCTAATTACCTCCCCTGTCCATGGGGAGGCACTAGATGCTACCTGCGTTTCCAGCCCAACCCCCGCCTTTCCCCGGCAGCCCGCACTGGGAGGGACTCGGGGAAGACACTCGAAGGGCTCC
Organism: Camelus ferus; assembly: GCF_009834535.1. Classification (NCBI taxonomy): domain Eukaryota; kingdom Metazoa; phylum Chordata; class Mammalia; order Artiodactyla; family Camelidae; genus Camelus; species Camelus ferus. The sequence continues at coordinate 8,209 of NW_022587758.1, forward strand.
TAGGAGATCCCGGGTGCTGCAGACAGAAGACGGAACCTCCCCACACTCAGAATTCCGGAACACGGCTGACTGTGTGGGGGAGGTTCGGGGCCGCCCTCCACGCAGCTGCCTGGTGTCACAGGTGTTCCCTGGCAGGGGGAAGTCCGCTAATTACCTCCCCTGTCCATGGGGAGGCACTAGATGCTACCTGCGTTTCCAGCCCAACCCCCGCCTTTCCCCGGCAGCCCGCACTGGGAGGGACTCGGGGAAGACACTCGAAGGGCTCCTAGGAGATCCCGGGTGCTGCAGACAGAAGACGGAACCTCCCCACACTCAGAATTCCGGAACACGGCTGACTGTGTGGGGGAGGTTCGGGGCCGCCCTCCACGCAGCTGCCTGGTGTCACAGGTGTTCCCTGGCAGGGGGAAGTCCGCTAATTACCTCCCCTGTCCATGGGGAGGCACTAGATGCTACCTGCGTTTCCAGCCCAACCCCCGCCTTTCCCCGGCAGCCCGCACTGGGAGGGACTCGGGGAAGACACTCGAAGGGCTCCTAGGAGATCCCGGGTGCTGCAGACAGAAGACGGAACCTCCCCACACTCAGAATTCCGGAACACGGCTGACTGTGTGGGGGAGGTTCGGGGCCGCCCTCCACGCAGCTGCCTGGTGTCACAGGTGTTCCCTGGCAGGGGGAAGTCCGCTAATTACCTCCCCTGTCCATGGGGAGGCACTAGATGCTACCTGCGTTTCCAGCCCAACCCCCGCCTTTCCCCGGCAGCCCGCACTGGGAGGGACTCGGGGAAGACACTCGAAGGGCTCCTAGGAGATCCCGGGTGCTGCAGACAGAAGACGGAACCTCCCCACACTCAGAATTCCGGAACACGGCTGACTGTGTGGGGGAGGTTCGGGGCCGCCCTCCACGCAGCTGCCTGGTGTCACAGGTGTTCCCTGGCAGGGGGAAGTCCGCTAATTACCTCCCCTGTCCATGGGGAGGCACTAGATGCTACCTGCGTTTCCAGCCCAACCCCCGCCTTTCCCCGGCAGCCCGCACTGGGAGGGACTCGGGGAAGACACTCGAAGGGCTCCTAGGAGATCCCGGGTGCTGCAGACAGAAGACGGAACCTCCCCACACTCAGAATTCCGGAACACGGCTGACTGTGTGGGGGAGGTTCGGGGCCGCCCTCCACGCAGCTGCCTGGTGTCACAGGTGTTCCCTGGCAGGGGGAAGTCCGCTAATTACCTCCCCTGTCCATGGGGAGGCACTAGATGCTACCTGCGTTTCCAGCCCAACCCCCGCCTTTCCCCGGCAGCCCGCACTGGGAGGGACTCGGGGAAGACACTCGAAGGGCTCCTAGGAGATCCCGGGTGCTGCAGACAGAAGACGGAACCTCCCCACACTCAGAATTCCGGAACACGGCTGACTGTGTGGGGGAGGTTCGGGGCCGCCCTCCACGCAGCTGCCTGGTGTCACAGGTGTTCCCTGGCAGGGGGAAGTCCGCTAATTACCTCCCCTGTCCATGGGGAGGCACTAGATGCTACCTGCGTTTCCAGCCCAACCCCCGCCTTTCCCCGGCAGCCCGCACTGGGAGGGACTCGGGGAAGACACTCGAAGGGCTCCTAGGAGATCCCGGGTGCTGCAGACAGAAGACGGAACCTCCCCACACTCAGAATTCCGGAACACGGCTGACTGTGTGGGGGAGGTTCGGGGCCGCCCTCCACGCAGCTGCCTGGTGTCACAGGTGTTCCCTGGCAGGGGGAAGTCCGCTAATTACCTCCCCTGTCCATGGGGAGGCACTAGATGCTACCTGCGTTTCCAGCCCAACCCCCGCCTTTCCCCGGCAGCCCGCACTGGGAGGGACTCGGGGAAGACACTCGAAGGGCTCCTAGGAGATCCCGGGTGCTGCAGACAGAAGACGGAACCTCCCCACACTCAGAATTCCGGAACACGGCTGACTGTGTGGGGGAGGTTCGGGGCCGCCCTCCACGCAGCTGCCTGGTGTCACAGGTGTTCCCTGGCAGGGGGAAGTCCGCTAATTACCTCCCCTGTCCATGGGGAGGCACTAGATGCTACCTGCGTTTCCAGCCCAACCCCCGCCTTTCCCCGGCAGCCCGCACTGGGAGGGACTCGGGGAAGACACTCGAAGGGCTCCTAGGAGATCCCGGGTGCTGCAGACAGAAGACGGAACCTCCCCACACTCAGAATTCCGGAACACGGCTGACTGTGTGGGGGAGGTTCGGGGCCGCCCTCCACGCAGCTGCCTGGTGTCACAGGTGTTCCCTGGCAGGGGGAAGTCCGCTAATTACCTCCCCTGTCCATGGGGAGGCACTAGATGCTACCTGCGTTTCCAGCCCAACCCCCGCCTTTCCCCGGCAGCCCGCACTGGGAGGGACTCGGGGAAGACACTCGAAGGGCTCCTAGGAGATCCCGGGTGCTGCAGACAGAAGACGGAACCTCCCCACACTCAGAATTCCGGAACACGGCTGACTGTGTGGGGGAGGTTCGGGGCCGCCCTCCACGCAGCTGCCTGGTGTCACAGGTGTTCCCTGGCAGGGGGAAGTCCGCTAATTACCTCCCCTGTCCATGGGGAGGCACTAGATGCTACCTGCGTTTCCAGCCCAACCCCCGCCTTTCCCCGGCAGCCCGCACTGGGAGGGACTCGGGGAAGACACTCGAAGGGCTCCTAGGAGATCCCGGGTGCTGCAGACAGAAGACGGAACCTCCCCACACTCAGAATTCCGGAACACGGCTGACTGTGTGGGGGAGGTTCGGGGCCGCCCTCCACGCAGCTGCCTGGTGTCACAGGTGTTCCCTGGCAGGGGGAAGTCCGCTAATTACCTCCCCTGTCCATGGGGAGGCACTAGATGCTACCTGCGTTTCCAGCCCAACCCCCGCCTTTCCCCGGCAGCCCGCACTGGGAGGGACTCGGGGAAGACACTCGAAGGGCTCCTAGGAGATCCCGGGTGCTGCAGACAGAAGACGGAACCTCCCCACACTCAGAATTCCGGAACACGGCTGACTGTGTGGGGGAGGTTCGGGGCCGCCCTCCACGCAGCTGCCTGGTGTCACAGGTGTTCCCTGGCAGGGGGAAGTCCGCTAATTACCTCCCCTGTCCATGGGGAGGCACTAGATGCTACCTGCGTTTCCAGCCCAACCCCCGCCTTTCCCCGGCAGCCCGCACTGGGAGGGACTCGGGGAAGACACTCGAAGGGCTCCTAGGAGATCCCGGGTGCTGCAGACAGAAGACGGAACCTCCCCACACTCAGAATTCCGGAACACGGCTGACTGTGTGGGGGAGGTTCGGGGCCGCCCTCCACGCAGCTGCCTGGTGTCACAGGTGTTCCCTGGCAGGGGGAAGTCCGCTAATTACCTCCCCTGTCCATGGGGAGGCACTAGATGCTACCTGCGTTTCCAGCCCAACCCCCGCCTTTCCCCGGCAGCCCGCACTGGGAGGGACTCGGGGAAGACACTCGAAGGGCTCCTAGGAGATCCCGGGTGCTGCAGACAGAAGACGGAACCTCCCCACACTCAGAATTCCGGAACACGGCTGACTGTGTGGGGGAGGTTCGGGGCCGCCCTCCACGCAGCTGCCTGGTGTCACAGGTGTTCCCTGGCAGGGGGAAGTCCGCTAATTACCTCCCCTGTCCATGGGGAGGCACTAGATGCTACCTGCGTTTCCAGCCCAACCCCCGCCTTTCCCCGGCAGCCCGCACTGGGAGGGACTCGGGGAAGACACTCGAAGGGCTCCTAGGAGATCCCGGGTGCTGCAGACAGAAGACGGAACCTCCCCACACTCAGAATTCCGGAACACGGCTGACTGTGTGGGGGAGGTTCGGGGCCGCCCTCCACGCAGCTGCCTGGTGTCACAGGTGTTCCCTGGCAGGGGGAAGTCCGCTAATTACCTCCCCTGTCCATGGGGAGGCACTAGATGCTACCTGCGTTTCCAGCCCAACCCCCGCCTTTCCCCGGCAGCCCGCACTGGGAGGGACTCGGGGAAGACACTCGAAGGGCTCCTAGGAGATCCCGGGTGCTGCAGACAGAAGACGGAACCTCCCCACACTCAGAATTCCGGAACACGGCTGACTGTGTGGGGGAGGTTCGGGGCCGCCCTCCACGCAGCTGCCTGGTGTCACAGGTGTTCCCTGGCAGGGGGAAGTCCGCTAATTACCTCCCCTGTCCATGGGGAGGCACTAGATGCTACCTGCGTTTCCAGCCCAACCCCCGCCTTTCCCCGGCAGCCCGCACTGGGAGGGACTCGGGGAAGACACTCGAAGGGCTCCTAGGAGATCCCGGGTGCTGCAGACAGAAGACGGAACCTCCCCACACTCAGAATTCCGGAACACGGCTGACTGTGTGGGGGAGGTTCGGGGCCGCACTCCACGCAGCTGCCTGGTGTCACAGGTGTTCCCTGGCAGGGGGAAGTCCGCTAATTACCTCCCCTGTCCATGGGGAGGCACTAGATGCTACCTGCGTTTCCAGCCCAACCCCCGCCTTTCCCCGGCAGCCCGCACTGGGAGGGACTCGGGGAAGACACTCGAAGGGCTCCTAGGAGATCCCGGGTGCTGCAGACAGAAGACGGAACCTCCCCACACTCAGAATTCCGGAACACGGCTGACTGTGTGGGGGAGGTTCGGGGCCGCCCTCCACGCAGCTGCCTGGTGTCACAGGTGTTCCCTGGCAGGGGGAAGTCCGCTAATTACCTCCCCTGTCCATGGGGAGGCACTAGATGCTACCTGCGTTTCCAGCCCAACCCCCGCCTTTCCCCGGCAGCCCGCACTGGGAGGGACTCGGGGAAGACACTCGAAGGGCTCCTAGGAGATCCCGGGTGCTGCAGACAGAAGACGGAACCTCCCCACACTCAGAATTCCGGAACACGGCTGACTGTGTGGGGGAGGTTCGGGGCCGCCCTCCACGCAGCTGCCTGGTGTCACAGGTGTTCCCTGGCAGGGGGAAGTCCGCTAATTACCTCCCCTGTCCATGGGGAGGCACTAGATGCTACCTGCGTTTCCAGCCCAACCCCCGCCTTTCCCCGGCAGCCCGCACTGGGAGGGACTCGGGGAAGACACTCGAAGGGCTCCTAGGAGATCCCGGGTGCTGCAGACAGAAGACGGAACCTCCCCACACTCAGAATTCCGGAACACGGCTGACTGTGTGGGGGAGGTTCGGGGCCGCCCTCCACGCAGCTGCCTGGTGTCACAGGTGTTCCCTGGCAGGGGGAAGTCCGCTAATTACCTCCCCTGTCCATGGGGAGGCACTAGATGCTACCTGCGTTTCCAGCCCAACCCCCGCCTTTCCCCGGCAGCCCGCACTGGGAGGGACTCGGGGAAGACACTCGAAGGGCTCCTAGGAGATCCCGGGTGCTGCAGACAGAAGACGGAACCTCCCCACACTCAGAATTCCGGAACACGGCTGACTGTGTGGGGGAGGTTCGGGGCCGCCCTCCACGCAGCTGCCTGGTGTCACAGGTGTTCCCTGGCAGGGGGAAGTCCGCTAATTACCTCCCCTGTCCATGGGGAGGCACTAGATGCTACCTGCGTTTCCAGCCCAACCCCCGCCTTTCCCCGGCAGCCCGCACTGGGAGGGACTCGGGGAAGACACTCGAAGGGCTCCTAGGAGATCCCGGGTGCTGCAGACAGAAGACGGAACCTCCCCACACTCAGAATTCCGGAACACGGCTGACTGTGTGGGGGAGGTTCGGGGCCGCCCTCCACGCAGCTGCCTGGTGTCACAGGTGTTCCCTGGCAGGGGGAAGTCCGCTAATTACCTCCCCTGTCCATGGGGAGGCACTAGATGCTACCTGCGTTTCCAGCCCAACCCCCGCCTTTCCCCGGCAGCCCGCACTGGGAGGGACTCGGGGAAGACACTCGAAGGGCTCCTAGGAGATCCCGGGTGCTGCAGACAGAAGACGGAACCTCCCCACACTCAGAATTCCGGAACACGGCTGACTGTGTGGGGGAGGTTCGGGGCCGCCCTCCACGCAGCTGCCTGGTGTCACAGGTGTTCCCTGGCAGGGGGAAGTCCGCTAATTACCTCCCCTGTCCATGGGGAGGCACTAGATGCTACCTGCGTTTCCAGCCCAACCCCCGCCTTTCCCCGGCAGCCCGCACTGGGAGGGACTCGGGGAAGACACTCGAAGGGCTCCTAGGAGATCCCGGGTGCTGCAGACAGAAGACGGAACCTCCCCACACTCAGAATTCCGGAACACGGCTGACTGTGTGGGGGAGGTTCGGGGCCGCCCTCCACGCAGCTGCCTGGTGTCACAGGTGTTCCCTGGCAGGGGGAAGTCCGCTAATTACCTCCCCTGTCCATGGGGAGGCACTAGATGCTACCTGCGTTTCCAGCCCAACCCCCGCCTTTCCCCGGCAGCCCGCACTGGGAGGGACTCGGGGAAGACACTCGAAGGGCTCCTAGGAGATCCCGGGTGCTGCAGACAGAAGACGGAACCTCCCCACACTCAGAATTCCGGAACACGGCTGACTGTGTGGGGGAGGTTCGGGGCCGCCCTCCACGCAGCTGCCTGGTGTCACAGGTGTTCCCTGGCAGGGGGAAGTCCGCTAATTACCTCCCCTGTCCATGGGGAGGCACTAGATGCTACCTGCGTTTCCAGCCCAACCCCCGCCTTTCCCCGGCAGCCCGCACTGGGAGGGACTCGGGGAAGACACTCGAAGGGCTCCTAGGAGATCCCGGGTGCTGCAGACAGAAGACGGAACCTCCCCACACTCAGAATTCCGGAACACGGCTGACTGTGTGGGGGAGGTTCGGGGCCGCCCTCCACGCAGCTGCCTGGTGTCACAGGTGTTCCCTGGCAGGGGGAAGTCCGCTAATTACCTCCCCTGTCCATGGGGAGGCACTAGATGCTACCTGCGTTTCCAGCCCAACCCCCGCCTTTCCCCGGCAGCCCGCACTGGGAGGGACTCGGGGAAGACACTCGAAGGGCTCCTAGGAGATCCCGGGTGCTGCAGACAGAAGACGGAACCTCCCCACACTCAGAATTCCGGAACACGGCTGACTGTGTGGGGGAGGTTCGGGGCCGCCCTCCACGCAGCTGCCTGGTGTCACAGGTGTTCCCTGGCAGGGGGAAGTCCGCTAATTACCTCCCCTGTCCATGGGGAGGCACTAGATGCTACCTGCGTTTCCAGCCCAACCCCCGCCTTTCCCCGGCAGCCCGCACTGGGAGGGACTCGGGGAAGACACTCGAAGGGCTCCTAGGAGATCCCGGGTGCTGCAGACAGAAGACGGAACCTCCCCACACTCAGAATTCCGGAACACGGCTGACTGTGTGGGGGAGGTTCGGGGCCGCCCTCCACGCAGCTGCCTGGTGTCACAGGTGTTCCCTGGCAGGGGGAAGTCCGCTAATTACCTCCCCTGTCCATGGGGAGGCACTAGATGCTACCTGCGTTTCCAGCCCAACCCCCGCCTTTCCCCGGCAGCCCGCACTGGGAGGGACTCGGGGAAGACACTCGAAGGGCTCCTAGGAGATCCCGGGTGCTGCAGACAGAAGACGGAACCTCCCCACACTCAGAATTCCGGAACACGGCTGACTGTGTGGGGGAGGTTCGGGGCCGCCCTCCACGCAGCTGCCTGGTGTCACAGGTGTTCCCTGGCAGGGGGAAGTCCGCTAATTACCTCCCCTGTCCATGGGGAGGCACTAGATGCTACCTGCGTTTCCAGCCCAACCCCCGCCTTTCCCCGGCAGCCCGCACTGGGAGGGACTCGGGGAAGACACTCGAAGGGCTCCTAGGAGATCCCGGGTGCTGCAGACAGAAGACGGAACCTCCCCACACTCAGAATTCCGGAACACGGCTGACTGTGTGGGGGAGGTTCGGGGCCGCCCTCCACGCAGCTGCCTGGTGTCACAGGTGTTCCCTGGCAGGGGGAAGTCCGCTAATTACCTCCCCTGTCCATGGGGAGGCACTAGATGCTACCTGCGTTTCCAGCCCAACCCCGCCTTTCCCCGGCAGCCCGCACTGGGAGGGACTCGGGGAAGACACTCGAAGGGCTCCTAGGAGATCCCGGGTGCTGCAGACAGAAGACGGAACCTCCCCACACTCAGAATTCCGGAACACGGCTGACTGTGTGGGGGAGGTTCGGGGCCGCCCTCCACGCAGCTGCCTGGTGTCACAGGTGTTCCCTGGCAGGGGGAAGTCCGCTAATTACCTCCCCTGTCCATGGGGAGGCACTAGATGCTACCTGCGTTTCCAGCCCAACCCCCGCCTTTCCCCGGCAGCCCGCACTGGGAGGGACTCGGGGAAGACACTCGAAGGGCTCCTAGGAGATCCCGGGTGCTGCAGACAGAAGACGGAACCTCCCCACACTCAGAATTCCGGAACACGGCTGACTGTGTGGGGGAGGTTCGGGGCCGCCCTCCACGCAGCTGCCTGGTGTCACAGGTGTTCCCTGGCAGGGGGAAGTCCGCTAATTACCTCCCCTGTCCATGGGGAGGCACTAGATGCTACCTGCGTTTCCAGCCCAACCCCCGCCTTTCCCCGGCAGCCCGCACTGGGAGGGACTCGGGGAAGACACTCGAAGGGCTCCTAGGAGATCCCGGGTGCTGCAGACAGAAGACGGAACCTCCCCACACTCAGAATTCCGGAACACGGCTGACTGTGTGGGGGAGGTTCGGGGCCGCCCTCCACGCAGCTGCCTGGTGTCACAGGTGTTCCCTGGCAGGGGGAAGTCCGCTAATTACCTCCCCTGTCCATGGGGAGGCACTAGATGCTACCTGCGTTTCCAGCCCAACCCCCGCCTTTCCCCGGCAGCCCGCACTGGGAGGGACTCGGGGAAGACACTCGAAGGGCTCCTAGGAGATCCCGGGTGCTGCAGACAGAAGACGGAACCTCCCCACACTCAGAATTCCGGAACACGGCTGACTGTGTGGGGGAGGTTCGGGGCCGCCCTCCACGCAGCTGCCTGGTGTCACAGGTGTTCCCTGGCAGGGGGAAGTCCGCTAATTACCTCCCCTGTCCATGGGGAGGCACTAGATGCTACCTGCGTTTCCAGCCCAACCCCCGCCTTTCCCCGGCAGCCCGCACTGGGAGGGACTCGGGGAAGACACTCGAAGGGCTCCTAGGAGATCCCGGGTGCTGCAGACAGAAGACGGAACCTCCCCACACTCAGAATTCCGGAACACGGCTGACTGTGTGGGGGAGGTTCGGGGCCGCCCTCCACGCAGCTGCCTGGTGTCACAGGTGTTCCCTGGCAGGGGGAAGTCCGCTAATTACCTCCCCTGTCCATGGGGAGGCACTAGATGCTACCTGCGTTTCCAGCCCAACCCCCGCCTTTCCCCGGCAGCCCGCACTGGGAGGGACTCGGGGAAGACACTCGAAGGGCTCCTAGGAGATCCCGGGTGCTGCAGACAGAAGACGGAACCTCCCCACACTCAGAATTCCGGAACACGGCTGACTGTGTGGGGGAGGTTCGGGGCCGCCCTCCACGCAGCTGCCTGGTGTCACAGGTGTTCCCTGGCAGGGGGAAGTCCGCTAATTACCTCCCCTGTCCATGGGGAGGCACTAGATGCTACCTGCGTTTCCAGCCCAACCCCCGCCTTTCCCCGGCAGCCCGCACTGGGAGGGACTCGGGGAAGACACTCGAAGGGCTCCTAGGAGATCCCGGGTGCTGCAGACAGAAGACGGAACCTCCCCACACTCAGAATTCCGGAACACGGCTGACTGTGTGGGGGAGGTTCGGGGCCGCCCTCCACGCAGCTGCCTGGTGTCACAGGTGTTCCCTGGCAGGGGGAAGTCCGCTAATTACCTCCCCTGTCCATGGGGAGGCACTAGATGCTACCTGCGTTTCCAGCCCAACCCCCGCCTTTCCCCGGCAGCCCGCACTGGGAGGGACTCGGGGAAGACACTCGAAGGGCTCCTAGGAGATCCCGGGTGCTGCAGACAGAAGACGGAACCTCCCCACACTCAGAATTCCGGAACACGGCTGACTGTGTGGGGGAGGTTCGGGGCCGCCCTCCACGCAGCTGCCTGGTGTCACAGGTGTTCCCTGGCAGGGGGAAGTCCGCTAATTACCTCCCCTGTCCATGGGGAGGCACTAGATGCTACCTGCGTTTCCAGCCCAACCCCCGCCTTTCCCCGGCAGCCCGCACTGGGAGGGACTCGGGGAAGACACTCGAAGGGCTCCTAGGAGATCCCGGGTGCTGCAGACAGAAGACGGAACCTCCCCACACTCAGAATTCCGGAACACGGCTGACTGTGTGGGGGAGGTTCGGGGCCGCCCTCCACGCAGCTGCCTGGTGTCACAGGTGTTCCCTGGCAGGGGGAAGTCCGCTAATTACCTCCCCTGTCCATGGGGAGGCACTAGATGCTACCTGCGTTTCCAGCCCAACCCCCGCCTTTCCCCGGCAGCCCGCACTGGGAGGGACTCGGGGAAGACACTCGAAGGGCTCCTAGGAGATCCCGGGTGCTGCAGACAGAAGACGGAACCTCCCCACACTCAGAATTCCGGAACACGGCTGACTGTGTGGGGGAGGTTCGGGGCCGCCCTCCACGCAGCTGCCTGGTGTCACAGGTGTTCCCTGGCAGGGGGAAGTCCGCTAATTACCTCCCCTGTCCATGGGGAGGCACTAGATGCTACCTGCGTTTCCAGCCCAACCCCCGCCTTTCCCCGGCAGCCCGCACTGGGAGGGACTCGGGGAAGACACTCGAAGGGCTCCTAGGAGATCCCGGGTGCTGCAGACAGAAGACGGAACCTCCCCACACTCAGAATTCCGGAACACGGCTGACTGTGTGGGGGAGGTTCGGGGCCGCCCTCCACGCAGCTGCCTGGTGTCACAGGTGTTCCCTGGCAGGGGGAAGTCCGCTAATTACCTCCCCTGTCCATGGGGAGGCACTAGATGCTACCTGCGTTTCCAGCCCAACCCCCGCCTTTCCCCGGCAGCCCGCACTGGGAGGGACTCGGGGAAGACACTCGAAGGGCTCCTAGGAGATCCCGGGTGCTGCAGACAGAAGACGGAACCTCCCCACACTCAGAATTCCGGAACACGGCTGACTGTGTGGGGGAGGTTCGGGGCCGCCCTCCACGCAGCTGCCTGGTGTCACAGGTGTTCCCTGGCAGGGGGAAGTCCGCTAATTACCTCCCCTGTCCATGGGGAGGCACTAGATGCTACCTGCGTTTCCAGCCCAACCCCCGCCTTTCCCCGGCAGCCCGCACTGGGAGGGACTCGGGGAAGACACTCGAAGGGCTCCTAGGAGATCCCGGGTGCTGCAGACAGAAGACGGAACCTCCCCACACTCAGAATTCCGGAACACGGCTGACTGTGTGGGGGAGGTTCGGGGCCGCCCTCCACGCAGCTGCCTGGTGTCACAGGTGTTCCCTGGCAGGGGGAAGTCCGCTAATTACCTCCCCTGTCCATGGGGAGGCACTAGATGCTACCTGCGTTTCCAGCCCAACCCCCGCCTTTCCCCGGCAGCCCGCACTGGGAGGGACTCGGGGAAGACACTCGAAGGGCTCCTAGGAGATCCCGGGTGCTGCAGACAGAAGACGGAACCTCCCCACACTCAGAATTCCGGAACACGGCTGACTGTGTGGGGGAGGTTCGGGGCCGCCCTCCACGCAGCTGCCTGGTGTCACAGGTGTTCCCTGGCAGGGGGAAGTCCGCTAATTACCTCCCCTGTCCATGGGGAGGCACTAGATGCTACCTGCGTTTCCAGCCCAACCCCCGCCTTTCCCCGGCAGCCCGCACTGGGAGGGACTCGGGGAAGACACTCGAAGGGCTCCTAGGAGATCCCGGGTGCTGCAGACAGAAGACGGAACCTCCCCACACTCAGAATTCCGGAACACGGCTGACTGTGTGGGGGAGGTTCGGGGCCGCCCTCCACGCAGCTGCCTGGTGTCACAGGTGTTCCCTGGCAGGGGGAAGTCCGCTAATTACCTCCCCTGTCCATGGGGAGGCACTAGATGCTACCTGCGTTTCCAGCCCAACCCCCGCCTTTCCCCGGCAGCCCGCACTGGGAGGGACTCGGGGAAGACACTCGAAGGGCTCCTAGGAGATCCCGGGTGCTGCAGACAGAAGACGGAACCTCCCCACACTCAGAATTCCGGAACACGGCTGACTGTGTGGGGGAGGTTCGGGGCCGCCCTCCACGCAGCTGCCTGGTGTCACAGGTGTTCCCTGGCAGGGGGAAGTCCGCTAATTACCTCCCCTGTCCATGGGGAGGCACTAGATGCTACCTGCGTTTCCAGCCCAACCCCCGCCTTTCCCCGGCAGCCCGCACTGGGAGGGACTCGGGGAAGACACTCGAAGGGCTCCTAGGAGATCCCGGGTGCTGCAGACAGAAGACGGAACCTCCCCACACTCAGAATTCCGGAACACGGCTGACTGTGTGGGGGAGGTTCGGGGCCGCCCTCCACGCAGCTGCCTGGTGTCACAGGTGTTCCCTGGCAGGGGGAAGTCCGCTAATTACCTCCCCTGTCCATGGGGAGGCACTAGATGCTACCTGCGTTTCCAGCCCAACCCCCGCCTTTCCCCGGCAGCCCGCACTGGGAGGGACTCGGGGAAGACACTCGAAGGGCTCCTAGGAGATCCCGGGTGCTGCAGACAGAAGACGGAACCTCCCCACACTCAGAATTCCGGAACACGGCTGACTGTGTGGGGGAGGTTCGGGGCCGCCCTCCACGCAGCTGCCTGGTGTCACAGGTGTTCCCTGGCAGGGGGAAGTCCGCTAATTACCTCCCCTGTCCATGGGGAGGCACTAGATGCTACCTGCGTTTCCAGCCCAACCCCCGCCTTTCCCCGGCAGCCCGCACTGGGAGGGACTCGGGGAAGACACTCGAAGGGCTCCTAGGAGATCCCGGGTGCTGCAGACAGAAGACGGAACCTCCCCACACTCAGAATTCCGGAACACGGCTGACTGTGTGGGGGAGGTTCGGGGCCGCCCTCCACGCAGCTGCCTGGTGTCACAGGTGTTCCCTGGCAGGGGGAAGTCCGCTAATTACCTCCCCTGTCCATGGGGAGGCACTAGATGCTACCTGCGTTTCCAGCCCAACCCCCGCCTTTCCCCGGCAGCCCGCACTGGGAGGGACTCGGGGAAGACACTCGAAGGGCTCCTAGGAGATCCCGGGTGCTGCAGACAGAAGACGGAACCTCCCCACACTCAGAATTCCGGAACACGGCTGACTGTGTGGGGGAGGTTCGGGGCCGCCCTCCACGCAGCTGCCTGGTGTCACAGGTGTTCCCTGGCAGGGGGAAGTCCGCTAATTACCTCCCCTGTCCATGGGGAGGCACTAGATGCTACCTGCGTTTCCAGCCCAACCCCCGCCTTTCCCCGGCAGCCCGCACTGGGAGGGACTCGGGGAAGACACTCGAAGGGCTCCTAGGAGATCCCGGGTGCTGCAGACAGAAGACGGAACCTCCCCACACTCAGAATTCCGGAACACGGCTGACTGTGTGGGGGAGGTTCGGGGCCGCCCTCCACGCAGCTGCCTGGTGTCACAGGTGTTCCCTGGCAGGGGGAAGTCCGCTAATTACCTCCCCTGTCCATGGGGAGGCACTAGATGCTACCTGCGTTTCCAGCCCAACCCCCGCCTTTCCCCGGCAGCCCGCACTGGGAGGGACTCGGGGAAGACACTCGAAGGGCTCCTAGGAGATCCCGGGTGCTGCAGACAGAAGACGGAACCTCCCCACACTCAGAATTCCGGAACACGGCTGACTGTGTGGGGGAGGTTCGGGGCCGCCCTCCACGCAGCTGCCTGGTGTCACAGGTGTTCCCTGGCAGGGGGAAGTCCGCTAATTACCTCCCCTGTCCATGGGGAGGCACTAGATGCTACCTGCGTTTCCAGCCCAACCCCCGCCTTTCCCCGGCAGCCCGCACTGGGAGGGACTCGGGGAAGACACTCGAAGGGCTCCTAGGAGATCCCGGGTGCTGCAGACAGAAGACGGAACCTCCCCACACTCAGAATTCCGGAACACGGCTGACTGTGTGGGGGAGGTTCGGGGCCGCCCTCCACGCAGCTGCCTGGTGTCACAGGTGTTCCCTGGCAGGGGGAAGTCCGCTAATTACCTCCCCTGTCCATGGGGAGGCACTAGATGCTACCTGCGTTTCCAGCCCAACCCCCGCCTTTCCCCGGCAGCCCGCACTGGGAGGGACTCGGGGAAGACACTCGAAGGGCTCCTAGGAGATCCCGGGTGCTGCAGACAGAAGACGGAACCTCCCCACACTCAGAATTCCGGAACACGGCTGACTGTGTGGGGGAGGTTCGGGGCCGCCCTCCACGCAGCTGCCTGGTGTCACAGGTGTTCCCTGGCAGGGGGAAGTCCGCTAATTACCTCCCCTGTCCATGGGGAGGCACTAGATGCTACCTGCGTTTCCAGCCCAACCCCCGCCTTTCCCCGGCAGCCCGCACTGGGAGGGACTCGGGGAAGACACTCGAAGGGCTCCTAGGAGATCCCGGGTGCTGCAGACAGAAGACGGAACCTCCCCACACTCAGAATTCCGGAACACGGCTGACTGTGTGGGGGAGGTTCGGGGCCGCCCTCCACGCAGCTGCCTGGTGTCACAGGTGTTCCCTGGCAGGGGGAAGTCCGCTAATTACCTCCCCTGTCCATGGGGAGGCACTAGATGCTACCTGCGTTTCCAGCCCAACCCCCGCCTTTCCCCGGCAGCCCGCACTGGGAGGGACTCGGGGAAGACACTCGAAGGGCTCCTAGGAGATCCCGGGTGCTGCAGACAGAAGACGGAACCTCCCCACACTCAGAATTCCGGAACACGGCTGACTGTGTGGGGGAGGTTCGGGGCCGCCCTCCACGCAGCTGCCTGGTGTCACAGGTGTTCCCTGGCAGGGGGAAGTCCGCTAATTACCTCCCCTGTCCATGGGGAGGCACTAGATGCTACCTGCGTTTCCAGCCCAACCCCCGCCTTTCCCCGGCAGCCCGCACTGGGAGGGACTCGGGGAAGACACTCGAAGGGCTCCTAGGAGATCCCGGGTGCTGCAGACAGAAGACGGAACCTCCCCACACTCAGAATTCCGGAACACGGCTGACTGTGTGGGGGAGGTTCGGGGCCGCCCTCCACGCAGCTGCCTGGTGTCACAGGTGTTCCCTGGCAGGGGGAAGTCCGCTAATTACCTCCCCTGTCCATGGGGAGGCACTAGATGCTACCTGCGTTTCCAGCCCAACCCCCGCCTTTCCCCGGCAGCCCGCACTGGGAGGGACTCGGGGAAGACACTCGAAGGGCTCCTAGGAGATCCCGGGTGCTGCAGACAGAAGACGGAACCTCCCCACACTCAGAATTCCGGAACACGGCTGACTGTGTGGGGGAGGTTCGGGGCCGCCCTCCACGCAGCTGCCTGGTGTCACAGGTGTTCCCTGGCAGGGGGAAGTCCGCTAATTACCTCCCCTGTCCATGGGGAGGCACTAGATGCTACCTGCGTTTCCAGCCCAACCCCCGCCTTTCCCCGGCAGCCCGCACTGGGAGGGACTCGGGGAAGACACTCGAAGGGCTCCTAGGAGATCCCGGGTGCTGCAGACAGAAGACGGAACCTCCCCACACTCAGAATTCCGGAACACGGCTGACTGTGTGGGGGAGGTTCGGGGCCGCCCTCCACGCAGCTGCCTGGTGTCACAGGTGTTCCCTGGCAGGGGGAAGTCCGCTAATTACCTCCCCTGTCCATGGGGAGGCACTAGATGCTACCTGCGTTTCCAGCCCAACCCCCGCCTTTCCCCGGCAGCCCGCACTGGGAGGGACTCGGGGAAGACACTCGAAGGGCTCCTAGGAGATCCCGGGTGCTGCAGACAGAAGACGGAACCTCCCCACACTCAGAATTCCGGAACACGGCTGACTGTGTGGGGGAGGTTCGGGGCCGCCCTCCACGCAGCTGCCTGGTGTCACAGGTGTTCCCTGGCAGGGGGAAGTCCGCTAATTACCTCCCCTGTCCATGGGGAGGCACTAGATGCTACCTGCGTTTCCAGCCCAACCCCCGCCTTTCCCCGGCAGCCCGCACTGGGAGGGACTCGGGGAAGACACTCGAAGGGCTCCTAGGAGATCCCGGGTGCTGCAGACAGAAGACGGAACCTCCCCACACTCAGAATTCCGGAACACGGCTGACTGTGTGGGGGAGGTTCGGGGCCGCCCTCCACGCAGCTGCCTGGTGTCACAGGTGTTCCCTGGCAGGGGGAAGTCCGCTAATTACCTCCCCTGTCCATGGGGAGGCACTAGATGCTACCTGCGTTTCCAGCCCAACCCCCGCCTTTCCCCGGCAGCCCGCACTGGGAGGGACTCGGGGAAGACACTCGAAGGGCTCCTAGGAGATCCCGGGTGCTGCAGACAGAAGACGGAACCTCCCCACACTCAGAATTCCGGAACACGGCTGACTGTGTGGGGGAGGTTCGGGGCCGCCCTCCACGCAGCTGCCTGGTGTCACAGGTGTTCCCTGGCAGGGGGAAGTCCGCTAATTACCTCCCCTGTCCATGGGGAGGCACTAGATGCTACCTGCGTTTCCAGCCCAACCCCCGCCTTTCCCCGGCAGCCCGCACTGGGAGGGACTCGGGGAAGACACTCGAAGGGCTCCTAGGAGATCCCGGGTGCTGCAGACAGAAGACGGAACCTCCCCACACTCAGAATTCCGGAACACGGCTGACTGTGTGGGGGAGGTTCGGGGCCGCCCTCCACGCAGCTGCCTGGTGTCACAGGTGTTCCCTGGCAGGGGGAAGTCCGCTAATTACCTCCCCTGTCCATGGGGAGGCACTAGATGCTACCTGCGTTTCCAGCCCAACCCCCGCCTTTCCCCGGCAGCCCGCACTGGGAGGGACTCGGGGAAGACACTCGAAGGGCTCCTAGGAGATCCCGGGTGCTGCAGACAGAAGACGGAACCTCCCCACACTCAGAATTCCGGAACACGGCTGACTGTGTGGGGGAGGTTCGGGGCCGCCCTCCACGCAGCTGCCTGGTGTCACAGGTGTTCCCTGGCAGGGGGAAGTCCGCTAATTACCTCCCCTGTCCATGGGGAGGCACTAGATGCTACCTGCGTTTCCAGCCCAACCCCCGCCTTTCCCCGGCAGCCCGCACTGGGAGGGACTCGGGGAAGACACTCGAAGGGCTCCTAGGAGATCCCGGGTGCTGCAGACAGAAGACGGAACCTCCCCACACTCAGAATTCCGGAACACGGCTGACTGTGTGGGGGAGGTTCGGGGCCGCCCTCCACGCAGCTGCCTGGTGTCACAGGTGTTCCCTGGCAGGGGGAAGTCCGCTAATTACCTCCCCTGTCCATGGGGAGGCACTAGATGCTACCTGCGTTTCCAGCCCAACCCCCGCCTTTCCCCGGCAGCCCGCACTGGGAGGGACTCGGGGAAGACACTCGAAGGGCTCCTAGGAGATCCCGGGTGCTGCAGACAGAAGACGGAACCTCCCCACACTCAGAATTCCGGAACACGGCTGACTGTGTGGGGGAGGTTCGGGGCCGCCCTCCACGCAGCTTCCTGGTGTCACAGGTGTTCCCTGGCAGGGGGAAGTCCGCTAATTACCTCCCCTGTCCATGGGGAGGCACTAGATGCTACCTGCGTTTCCAGCCCAACCCCCGCCTTTCCCCGGCAGCCCGCACTGGGAGGGACTCGGGGAAGACACTCGAAGGGCTCCTAGGAGATCCCGGGTGCTGCAGACAGAAGACGGAACCTCCCCACACTCAGAATTCCGGAACACGGCTGACTGTGTGGGGGAGGTTCGGGGCCGCCCTCCACGCAGCTGCCTGGTGTCACAGGTGTTCCCTGGCAGGGGGAAGTCCGCTAATTACCTCCCCTGTCCATGGGGAGGCACTAGATGCTACCTGCGTTTCCAGCCCAACCCCCGCCTTTCCCCGGCAGCCCGCACTGGGAGGGACTCGGGGAAGACACTCGAAGGGCTCCTAGGAGATCCCGGGTGCTGCAGACAGAAGACGGAACCTCCCCACACTCAGAATTCCGGAACACGGCTGACTGTGTGGGGGAGGTTCGGGGCCGCCCTCCACGCAGCTTCCTGGTGTCACAGGTGTTCCCTGGCAGGGGGAAGTCCGCTAATTACCTCCCCTGTCCATGGGGAGGCACTAGATGCTACCTGCGTTTCCAGCCCAACCCCCGCCTTTCCCCGGCAGCCCGCACTGGGAGGGACTCGGGGAAGACACTCGAAGGGCTCCTAGGAGATCCCGGGTGCTGCAGACAGAAGACGGAACCTCCCCACACTCAGAATTCCGGAACACGGCTGACTGTGTGGGGGAGGTTCGGGGCCGCCCTCCACGCAGCTGCCTGGTGTCACAGGTGTTCCCTGGCAGGGGGAAGTCCGCTAATTACCTCCCCTGTCCATGGGGAGGCACTAGATGCTACCTGCGTTTCCAGCCCAACCCCCGCCTTTCCCCGGCAGCCCGCACTGGGAGGGACTCGGGGAAGACACTCGAAGGGCTCCTAGGAGATCCCGGGTGCTGCAGACAGAAGACGGAACCTCCCCACACTCAGAATTCCGGAACACGGCTGACTGTGTGGGGGAGGTTCGGGGCCGCCCTCCACGCAGCTGCCTGGTGTCACAGGTGTTCCCTGGCAGGGGGAAGTCCGCTAATTACCTCCCCTGTCCATGGGGAGGCACTAGATGCTACCTGCGTTTCCAGCCCAACCCCCGCCTTTCCCCGGCAGCCCGCACTGGGAGGGACTCGGGGAAGACACTCGAAGGGCTCCTAGGAGATCCCGGGTGCTGCAGACAGAAGACGGAACCTCCCCACACTCAGAATTCCGGAACACGGCTGACTGTGTGGGGGAGGTTCGGGGCCGCCCTCCACGCAGCTGCCTGGTGTCACAGGTGTTCCCTGGCAGGGGGAAGTCCGCTAATTACCTCCCCTGTCCATGGGGAGGCACTAGATGCTACCTGCGTTTCCAGCCCAACCCCCGCCTTTCCCCGGCAGCCCGCACTGGGAGGGACTCGGGGAAGACACTCGAAGGGCTCCTAGGAGATCCCGGGTGCTGCAGACAGAAGACGGAACCTCCCCACACTCAGAATTCCGGAACACGGCTGACTGTGTGGGGGAGGTTCGGGGCCGCCCTCCACGCAGCTGCCTGGTGTCACAGGTGTTCCCTGGCAGGGGGAAGTCCGCTAATTACCTCCCCTGTCCATGGGGAGGCACTAGATGCTACCTGCGTTTCCAGCCCAACCCCCGCCTTTCCCCGGCAGCCCGCACTGGGAGGGACTCGGGGAAGACACTCGAAGGGCTCCTAGGAGATCCCGGGTGCTGCAGACAGAAGACGGAACCTCCCCACACTCAGAATTCCGGAACACGGCTGACTGTGTGGGGGAGGTTCGGGGCCGCCCTCCACGCAGCTGCCTGGTGTCACAGGTGTTCCCTGGCAGGGGGAAGTCCGCTAATTACCTCCCCTGTCCATGGGGAGGCACTAGATGCTACCTGCGTTTCCAGCCCAACCCCCGCCTTTCCCCGGCAGCCCGCACTGGGAGGGACTCGGGGAAGACACTCGAAGGGCTCCTAGGAGATCCCGGGTGCTGCAGACAGAAGACGGAACCTCCCCACACTCAGAATTCCGGAACACGGCTGACTGTGTGGGGGAGGTTCGGGGCCGCCCTCCACGCAGCTGCCTGGTGTCACAGGTGTTCCCTGGCAGGGGGAAGTCCGCTAATTACCTCCCCTGTCCATGGGGAGGCACTAGATGCTACCTGCGTTTCCAGCCCAACCCCCGCCTTTCCCCGGCAGCCCGCACTGGGAGGGACTCGGGGAAGACACTCGAAGGGCTCCTAGGAGATCCCGGGTGCTGCAGACAGAAGACGGAACCTCCCCACACTCAGAATTCCGGAACACGGCTGACTGTGTGGGGGAGGTTCGGGGCCGCCCTCCACGCAGCTGCCTGGTGTCACAGGTGTTCCCTGGCAGGGGGAAGTCCGCTAATTACCTCCCCTGTCCATGGGGAGGCACTAGATGCTACCTGCGTTTCCAGCCCAACCCCCGCCTTTCCCCGGCAGCCCGCACTGGGAGGGACTCGGGGAAGACACTCGAAGGGCTCCTAGGAGATCCCGGGTGCTGCAGACAGAAGACGGAACCTCCCCACACTCAGAATTCCGGAACACGGCTGACTGTGTGGGGGAGGTTCGGGGCCGCCCTCCACGCAGCTGCCTGGTGTCACAGGTGTTCCCTGGCAGGGGGAAGTCCGCTAATTACCTCCCCTGTCCATGGGGAGGCACTAGATGCTACCTGCGTTTCCAGCCCAACCCCCGCCTTTCCCCGGCAGCCCGCACTGGGAGGGACTCGGGGAAGACACTCGAAGGGCTCCTAGGAGATCCCGGGTGCTGCAGACAGAAGACGGAACCTCCCCACACTCAGAATTCCGGAACACGGCTGACTGTGTGGGGGAGGTTCGGGGCCGCCCTCCACGCAGCTGCCTGGTGTCACAGGTGTTCCCTGGCAGGGGGAAGTCCGCTAATTACCTCCCCTGTCCATGGGGAGGCACTAGATGCTACCTGCGTTTCCAGCCCAACCCCCGCCTTTCCCCGGCAGCCCGCACTGGGAGGGACTCGGGGAAGACACTCGAAGGGCTCCTAGGAGATCCCGGGTGCTGCAGACAGAAGACGGAACCTCCCCACACTCAGAATTCCGGAACACGGCTGACTGTGTGGGGGAGGTTCGGGGCCGCCCTCCACGCAGCTGCCTGGTGTCACAGGTGTTCCCTGGCAGGGGGAAGTCCGCTAATTACCTCCCCTGTCCATGGGGAGGCACTAGATGCTACCTGCGTTTCCAGCCCAACCCCCGCCTTTCCCCGGCAGCCCGCACTGGGAGGGACTCGGGGAAGACACTCGAAGGGCTCCTAGGAGATCCCGGGTGCTGCAGACAGAAGACGGAACCTCCCCACACTCAGAATTCCGGAACACGGCTGACTGTGTGGGGGAGGTTCGGGGCCGCCCTCCACGCAGCTGCCTGGTGTCACAGGTGTTCCCTGGCAGGGGGAAGTCCGCTAATTACCTCCCCTGTCCATGGGGAGGCACTAGATGCTACCTGCGTTTCCAGCCCAACCCCCGCCTTTCCCCGGCAGCCCGCACTGGGAGGGACTCGGGGAAGACACTCGAAGGGCTCCTAGGAGATCCCGGGTGCTGCAGACAGAAGACGGAACCTCCCCACACTCAGAATTCCGGAACACGGCTGACTGTGTGGGGGAGGTTCGGGGCCGCCCTCCACGCAGCTGCCTGGTGTCACAGGTGTTCCCTGGCAGGGGGAAGTCCGCTAATTACCTCCCCTGTCCATGGGGAGGCACTAGATGCTACCTGCGTTTCCAGCCCAACCCCCGCCTTTCCCCGGCAGCCCGCACTGGGAGGGACTCGGGGAAGACACTCGAAGGGCTCCTAGGAGATCCCGGGTGCTGCAGACAGAAGACGGAACCTCCCCACACTCAGAATTCCGGAACACGGCTGACTGTGTGGGGGAGGTTCGGGGCCGCCCTCCACGCAGCTGCCTGGTGTCACAGGTGTTCCCTGGCAGGGGGAAGTCCGCTAATTACCTCCCCTGTCCATGGGGAGGCACTAGATGCTACCTGCGTTTCCAGCCCAACCCCCGCCTTTCCCCGGCAGCCCGCACTGGGAGGGACTCGGGGAAGACACTCGAAGGGCTCCTAGGAGATCCCGGGTGCTGCAGACAGAAGACGGAACCTCCCCACACTCAGAATTCCGGAACACGGCTGACTGTGTGGGGGAGGTTCGGGGCCGCCCTCCACGCAGCTTCCTGGTGTCACAGGTGTTCCCTGGCAGGGGGAAGTCCGCTAATTACCTCCCCTGTCCATGGGGAGGCACTAGATGCTACCTGCGTTTCCAGCCCAACCCCCGCCTTTCCCCGGCAGCCCGCACTGGGAGGGACTCGGGGAAGACACTCGAAGGGCTCCTAGGAGATCCCGGGTGCTGCAGACAGAAGACGGAACCTCCCCACACTCAGAATTCCGGAACACGGCTGACTGTGTGGGTGAGGTTCGGGGCCGCCCTCCACGCAGCTGCCTGGTGTCACAGGTGTTCCCTGGCAGGGGGAAGTCCGCTAATTACCTCCCCTGTCCATGGGGAGGCACTAGATGCTACCTGCGTTTCCAGCCCAACCCCCGCCTTTCCCCGGCAGCCCGCACTGGGAGGGACTCGGGGAAGACACTCGAAGGGCTCCTAGGAGATCCCGGGTGCTGCAGACAGAAGACGGAACCTCCCCACACTCAGAATTCCGGAACACGGCTGACTGTGTGGGGGAGGTTCGGGGCCGCCCTCCACGCAGCTTCCTGGTGTCACAGGTGTTCCCTGGCAGGGGGAAGTCCGCTAATTACCTCCCCTGTCCATGGGGAGGCACTAGATGCTACCTGCGTTTCCAGCCCAACCCCCGCCTTTCCCCGGCAGCCCGCACTGGGAGGGACTCGGGGAAGACACTCGAAGGGCTCCTAGGAGATCCCGGGTGCTGCAGACAGAAGACGGAACCTCCCCACACTCAGAATTCCGGAACACGGCTGACTGTGTGGGGGAGGTTCGGGGCCGCCCTCCACGCAGCTGCCTGGTGTCACAGGTGTTCCCTGGCAGGGGGAAGTCCGCTAATTACCTCCCCTGTCCATGGGGAGGCACTAGATGCTACCTGCGTTTCCAGCCCAACCCCCGCCTTTCCCCGGCAGCCCGCACTGGGAGGGACTCGGGGAAGACACTCGAAGGGCTCCTAGGAGATCCCGGGTGCTGCAGACAGAAGACGGAACCTCCCCACACTCAGAATTCCGGAACACGGCTGACTGTGTGGGGGAGGTTCGGGGCCGCCCTCCACGCAGCTGCCTGGTGTCACAGGTGTTCCCTGGCAGGGGGAAGTCCGCTAATTACCTCCCCTGTCCATGGGGAGGCACTAGATGCTACCTGCGTTTCCAGCCCAACCCCCGCCTTTCCCCGGCAGCCCGCACTGGGAGGGACTCGGGGAAGACACTCGAAGGGCTCCTAGGAGATCCCGGGTGCTGCAGACAGAAGACGGAACCTCCCCACACTCAGAATTCCGGAACACGGCTGACTGTGTGGGGGAGGTTCGGGGCCGCCCTCCACGCAGCTGCCTGGTGTCACAGGTGTTCCCTGGCAGGGGGAAGTCCGCTAATTACCTCCCCTGTCCATGGGGAGGCACTAGATGCTACCTGCGTTTCCAGCCCAACCCCCGCCTTTCCCCGGCAGCCCGCACTGGGAGGGACTCGGGGAAGACACTCGAAGGGCTCCTAGGAGATCCCGGGTGCTGCAGACAGAAGACGGAACCTCCCCACACTCAGAATTCCGGAACACGGCTGACTGTGTGGGGGAGGTTCGGGGCCGCCCTCCACGCAGCTGCCTGGTGTCACAGGTGTTCCCTGGCAGGGGGAAGTCCGCTAATTACCTCCCCTGTCCATGGGGAGGCACTAGATGCTACCTGCGTTTCCAGCCCAACCCCCGCCTTTCCCCGGCAGCCCGCACTGGGAGGGACTCGGGGAAGACACTCGAAGGGCTCCTAGGAGATCCCGGGTGCTGCAGACAGAAGACGGAACCTCCCCACACTCAGAATTCCGGAACACGGCTGACTGTGTGGGTGAGGTTTAGGGCCGCCCTCCACGCAGCTTCCTGGTGTCACAGGTGTTCCCTCGCAGGGGAAGTCCGCTAATTACCTCCCCTGTCCATGGGGAGGCACTAGATGCTACCTGCGTTTCCAGCCCAACCCCCGCCTTTCCCCGGCAGCCCGCACTGGGAGGGACTCGGGGAAGACACTCGAAGGGCTCCTAGGAGATCCCGGGTGCTGCAGACAGAAGACGGAACCTCCCCACACTCAGAATTCCGGAACACGGCTGACTGTGTGGGTGAGGTTCTGGGCCGCCCTCCACGCAGCTGCCTGGTGTCACAGGTGTTCCCTGGCAGGGGGAAGTCCGCTAATTACCTCCCCTGTCCATGGGGAGGCACTAGATGCTACCTGCGTTTCCAGCCCAACCCCCGCCTTTCCCCGGCAGCCCGCACTGGGAGGGACTCGGGGAAGACACTCGAAGGGCTCCTAGGAGATCCCGGGTGCTGCAGACAGAAGACGGAACCTCCCCACACTCAGAATTCCGGAACACGGCTGACTGTGTGGGTGAGGTTTAGGGCCGCCCTCCACGCAGCTTCCTGGTGTCACAGGTGTTCCCTCGCAAGGGGAAGTCCGCTAATTACCTCCCCTGTCCATGGGGAGGCACTAGATGCTACCTGCGTTTCCAGCCCAACCCCCGCCTTTCCCCGGATGCCCGCACTGGGAGGGACTCGGGGAAGACTCTCGAAGGGCTCCTAGGAGATCCCGGGTGCTGCAGACAGAAGACGGAACCTCCCCACACTCAGAATTCCGGAACACGGCTGACTGTGTGGGGGAGGTTCGGGGCCGCCCTCCACGCAGCTGCCTGGTGTCACAGGTGTTCCCTGGCAGGGGGAAGTCCGCTAATTACCTCCCTGTCCATGGGGAGGCACTAGATGCTACCTGCGTTTCCAGCCCAACCCCCGCCTTTCCCCGGCAGCCCGCACTGGGAGGGACTCGGGGAAGACACTCGAAGGGCTCCTAGGAGATCCCGGGTGCTGCAGACAGAAGACGGAACCTCCCCACACTCAGAATTCCGGAACACGGCTGACTGTGTGGGGGAGGTTCGGGGCCGCCCTCCACGCAGCTGCCTGGTGTCACAGGTGTTCCCTGGCAGGGGGAAGTCCGCTAATTACCTCCCCTGTCCATGGGGAGGCACTAGATGCTACCTGCATTTCCAGCCCAACCCCTCCTTTCCCCGGCAGCCCGCACTGGGAGGGACTCGGGGAAGACACTCGAAGGGCTCCTAGGAGATCCCGGGTGCTGCAGACAGAAGACGGAACCTCCCCACACTCAGAATTCCGGAACACGGCTGACTGTGTGGGGGAGGTTCGGGGCCGCCCTCCACGCAGCTTCCTGGTGTCACAGGTGTTCCCTCGCAGGGGGAAGTCCGCTAATTACCTCCCCTGTCCATGGGAGGCACTAGATGCTACCTGCGTTTCCAGCCCAACCCCCGCCTTTCCCCGGCAGCCCGCACTGGGAGGGACTCGGGGAAGACACTCGAAGGGCTCCTAGGAGATCCCGGGTGCTGCAGACAGAAGACGGAACCTCCCCACACTCAGAATTCCGGAACACGGCTGACTGTGTGGGGGAGGTTCGGGGCCGCCCTCCACGCAGCTGCCTGGTGTCACAGGTGTTCCCTGGCAGGGGGAAGTCCGCTAATTACCTCCCCTGTCCATGGGGAGGCACTAGATGCTACCTGCGTTTCCAGCCCAACCCCCGCCTTTCCCCGGCAGCCCGCACTGGGAGGGACTCGGGGAAGACACTCGAAGGGCTCCTAGGAGATCCCGGGTGCTGCAGACAGAAGACGGAACCTCCCCACACTCAGAATTCCGGAACACGGCTGACTGTGTGGGGGAGGTTCGGGGCCGCACTCCACGCAGCTGCCTGGTGTCACAGGTGTTCCCTGGCAGGGGGAAGTCCGCTAATTACCTCCCCTGTCCATGGGGAGGCACTAGATGCTACCTGCGTTTCCAGCCCAACCCCCGCCTTTCCCGGCAGCCCGCACTGGGAGGGACTCGGGGAAGACACTCGAAGGGCTCCTAGGAGATCCCGGGTGCTGCAGACAGAAGACGGAACCTCCCCACACTCAGATTTCCGGAACACGGCTGACTGTGTGGGGGAGGTTCGGGGCCGCCCTCCACGCAGCTGCCTGGTGTCACAGGTGTTCCCTGGCAGGGGGAAGTCCGCTAATTACCTCCCCTGTCCATGGGGAGGCACTAGATGCTACCTGCGTTTCCAGCCCAACCCCCGCCTTTCCCCGGCAGCCCGCACTGGGAGGGACTCGGGGAAGACACTCGAAGGGCTCCTAGGAGATCCCGGGTGCTGCAGACAGAAGACGGAACCTCCCCACACTCAGAATTCCGGAACACGGCTGACTGTGTGGGGGAGGTTCGGGGCCGCCCTCCACGCAGCTGCCTGGTGTCACAGGTGTTCCCTGGCAGGGGGAAGTCCGCTAATTACCTCCCCTGTCCATGGGGAGGCACTAGATGCTACCTGCGTTTCCAGCCCAACCCCCGCCTTTCCCCGGCAGCCCGCACTGGGAGGGACTCGGGGAAGACACTCGAAGGGCTCCTAGGAGATCCCGGGTGCTGCAGACAGAAGACGGAACCTCCCCACACTCAGAATTCCGGAACACGGCTGACTGTGTGGGGGAGGTTCGGGGCCGCCCTCCACGCAGCTGCCTGGTGTCACAGGTGTTCCCTGGCAGGGGGAAGTCCGCTAATTACCTCCCCTGTCCATGGGGAGGCACTAGATGCTACCTGCGTTTCCAGCCCAACCCCCGCCTTTCCCCGGCAGCCCGCACTGGGAGGGACTCGGGGAAGACACTCGAAGGGCTCCTAGGAGATCCCGGGTGCTGCAGACAGAAGACGGAACCTCCCCACACTCAGAATTCCGGAACACGGCTGACTGTGTGGGTGAGGTTTAGGGCCGCACTCCACGCAGCTTCCTGGTGTCACAGGTGTTCCCTGGCAGGGGGAAGTCCGCTAATTACCTCCCCTGTCCATGGGGAGGCACTAGATGCTACCTGCGTTTCCAGCCCAACCCCCGCCTTTCCCCGGCAGCCCGCACTGGGAGGGACTCGGGGAAGACACTCGAAGGGCTCCTAGGAGAATCCCGGGTGCTGCAGACAGAAGACGGAACCTCCCCACACTCAGAATCCCGGAACACGGCTGACTGTGTGGGTGAGGTTCGGGGCCGCCCTCCACGCAGCTGCCTGGTGTCACAGGTGTTCCCTGGCAGGGGGAAGTCCGCTAATTACCTCCCCTGTCCATGGGGAGGCACTAGATGCTACCTGCGTTTCCAGCCCAACCCCCGCCTTTCCCCGGCAGCCCGCACTGGGAGGGACTCGGGGAAGACACTCGAAGGGCTCCTAGGAGATCCCGGGTGCTGCAGACAGAAGACGGAACCTCCCCACACTCAGAATTCCGGAACACGGCTGACTGTGTGGGGGAGGTTCGGGGCCGCCCTCCACGCAGCTGCCTGGTGTCACAGGTGTTCCCTGGCAGGGGGAAGTCCGCTAATTACCTCCCCTGTCCATGGGGAGGCACTAGATGCTACCTGCGTTTCCAGCCCAACCCCCGCCTTTCCCCGGCAGCCCGCACTGGGAGGGACTCGGGGAAGACACTCGAAGGGCTCCTAGGAGATCCCGGGTGCTGCAGACAGAAGACGGAACCTCCCCACACTCAGAATTCCGGAACACGGCTGACTGTGTGGGGGAGGTTCGGGGCCGCCCTCCACGCAGCTGCCTGGTGTCACAGGTGTTCCCTGGCAGGGGGAAGTCCGCTAATTACCTCCCCTGTCCATGGGGAGGCACTAGATGCTACCTGCGTTTCCAGCCCAACCCCCGCCTTTCCCCGGCAGCCCGCACTGGGAGGGACTCGGGGAAGACACTCGAAGGGCTCCTAGGAGATCCCGGGTGCTGCAGACAGAAGACGGAACCTCCCCACACTCAGAATTCCGGAACACGGCTGACTGTGTGGGGAGGTTCGGGGCCGCCCTCCACGCAGCTGCCTGGTGTCACAGGTGTTCCCTGGCAGGGGGAAGTCCGCTAATTACCTCCCCTGTCCATGGGGAGGCACTAGATGCTACCTGCGTTTCCAGCCCAACCCCCGCCTTTCCCCGGCAGCCCGCACTGGGAGGGACTCGGGGAAGACACTCGAAGGGCTCCTAGGAGATCCCGGGTGCTGCAGACAGAAGACGGAACCTCCCCACACTCAGAATTCCGGAACACGGCTGACTGTGTGGGTGAGGTTAGGGCCGCACTCCACGCAGCTTCCTGGTGTCACAGGTGTTCCCTGGCAGGGGGAAGTCCGCTAATTACCTCCCCTGTCCATGGGGAGGCACTAGATGCTACCTGCGTTTCCAGCCCAACCCCCGCCTTTCCCCGGCAGCCCGCACTGGGAGGGACTCGGGGAAGACACTCGAAGGGCTCCTAGGAGATCCCGGGTGCTGCAGACAGAAGACGGAACCTCCCCACACTCAGAATTCCGGAACACGGCTGACTGTGTGGGGGAGGTTCGGGGCCGCCCTCCACGCAGCTGCCTGGTGTCACAGGTGTTCCCTGGCAGGGGGAAGTCCGCTAATTACCTCCCCTGTCCATGGGGAGGCACTAGATGCTACCTGCGTTTCCAGCCCAACCCCCGCCTTTCCCCGGCAGCCCGCACTGGGAGGGACTCGGGGAAGACACTCGAAGGGCTCCTAGGAGATCCCGGGTGCTGCAGACAGAAGACGGAACCTCCCCACACTCAGAATTCCGGAACACGGCTGACTGTGTGGGGAGGTTCGGGGCCGCCCTCCACGCAGCTGCCTGGTGTCACAGGTGTTCCCTGGCAGGGGGAAGTCCGCTAATTACCTCCCCTGTCCATGGGGAGGCACTAGATGCTACCTGCGTTTCCAGCCCAACCCCCGCCTTTCCCCGGCAGCCCGCACTGGGAGGGACTCGGGGAAGACACTCGAAGGGCTCCTAGGAGAATCCCGGGTGCTGCAGACAGAAGACGGAACCTCCCCACACTCAGAATTCCGGAACACGGCTGACTGTGTGGGGGAGGTTCGGGGCCGCCCTCCACGCAGCTGCCTGGTGTCACAGGTGTTCCCTGGCAGGGGGAAGTCCGCTAATTACCTCCCCTGTCCATGGGGAGGCACTAGATGCTACCTGCGTTTCCAGCCCAACCCCCGCCTTTCCCCGGCAGCCCGCACTGGGAGGGACTCGGGGAAGACACTCGAAGGGCTCCTAGGAGATCCCGGGTGCTGCAGACAGAAGACGGAACCTCCCCACACTCAGAATTCCGGAACACGGCTGACTGTGTGGGTGAGGTTCGGGCCGCCCTCCACGCAGCTGCCTGGTGTCACAGGTGTTCCCTGGCAGGGGGAAGTCCGCTAATTACCTCCCCTGTCCATGGGGAGGCACTAGATGCTACCTGCGTTTCCAGCCCAACCCCCGCCTTTCCCCGGCAGCCCGCACTGGGAGGGACTCGGGGAAGACACTCGAAGGGCTCCTAGGAGATCCCGGGTGCTGCAGACAGAAGACGGAACCTCCCCACACTCAGAATTCCGGAACACGGCTGACTGTGTGGGGGAGGTTCGGGGCCGCCCTCCACGCAGCTGCCTGGTGTCACAGGTGTTCCCTGGCAGGGGGAAGTCCGCTAATTACCTCCCCTGTCCATGGGGAGGCACTAGATGCTACCTGCGTTTCCAGCCCAACCCCCGCCTTTCCCCGGCAGCCCGCACTGGGAGGGACTCGGGGAAGACACTCGAAGGGCTCCTAGGAGATCCCGGGTGCTGCAGACAGAAGACGGAACCTCCCCACACTCAGAATTCCGGAACACGGCTGACTGTGTGGGGGAGGTTCGGGGCCGCCCTCCACGCAGCTGCCTGGTGTCACAGGTGTTCCCTGGCAGGGGGAAGTCCGCTAATTACCTCCCCTGTCCATGGGGAGGCACTAGATGCTACCTGCGTTTCCAGCCCAACCCCCGCCTTTCCCCGGCAGCCCGCACTGGGAGGGACTCGGGGAAGACACTCGAAGGGCTCCTAGGAGATCCCGGGTGCTGCAGACAGAAGACGGAACCTCCCCACACTCAGAATTCCGGAACACGGCTGACTGTGTGGGTGAGGTTCGGGGCCGCCCTCCACGCAGCTGCCTGGTGTCACAGGTGTTCCCTGGCAGGGGGAAGTCCGCTAATTACCTCCCCTGTCCATGGGGAGGCACTAGATGCTACCTGCGTTTCCAGCCCAACCCCCGCCTTTCCCCGGCAGCCCGCACTGGGAGGGACTCGGGGAAGACACTCGAAGGGCTCCTAGGAGATCCCGGGTGCTGCAGACAGAAGACGGAACCTCCCCACACTCAGAATTCCGGAACACGGCTGACTGTGTGGGGGAGGTTCGGGGCCGCCCTCCACGCAGCTGCCTGGTGTCACAGGTGTTCCCTGGCAGGGGGAAGTCCGCTAATTACCTCCCCTGTCCATGGGGAGGCACTAGATGCTACCTGCGTTTCCAGCCCAACCCCCGCCTTTCCCCGGCAGCCCGCACTGGGAGGGACTCGGGGAAGACACTCGAAGGGCTCCTAGGAGATCCCGGGTGCTGCAGACAGAAGACGGAACCTCCCCACACTCAGAATTCCGGAACACGGCTGACTGTGTGGGGGAGGTTCGGGGCCGCCCTCCACGCAGCTGCCTGGTGTCACAGGTGTTCCCTGGCAGGGGGAAGTCCGCTAATTACCTCCCCTGTCCATGGGGAGGCACTAGATGCTACCTGCGTTTCCAGCCCAACCCCCGCCTTTCCCCGGCAGCCCGCACTGTGAGGGACTCGGGGAAGACACTCGAAGGGCTCCTAGGAGATCCCGGGTGCTGCAGACAGAAGACGGAACCTCCCCACACTCAGAATTCCGGAACACGGCTGACTGTGTGGGTGAGGTTCGGGGCCGCACTCCACGCAGCTTCCTGGTGTCACAGGTGTTCCCTGGCAGGGGGAAGTCCGCTAATTACCTCCCCTGTCCATGGGGAGGCACTAGATGCTACCTGCGTTTCCAGCCCAACCCCCGCCTTTCCCCGGCAGCCCGCACTGGAGGGACTCTGGGAAGACACTCGAAGGGCTCCTAGGAGATCCCGGGTGCTGCAGACAGAAGACGGAACCTCCCCACACTCAGAATTCCGGAACACGGCTGACTGTGTGGGGGAGGTTCGGGGCCGCCCTCCACGCAGCTGCCTGGTGTCACAGGTGTTCCCTCGCAGGGGGAAGTCCGCTAATTACCTCCCCTGTCCATGGGGAGGCACTAGATGCTACCTGCGTTTCCAGCCCAACCCCCGCCTTTCCCCGGCAGCCCGCACTGGGAGGGACTCGGGGAAGACACTCGAAGGGCTCCTAGGAGATCCCGGGTGCTGCAGACAGAAGACGGAACCTCCCCACACTCAGAATTCCGGAACACGGCTGACTGTTTGGGGGAGGTTCTGGGCCGCCCTCCACGCAGCTGCCTGGTGTCACAGGTGTTCCCTGGCAGGGGGAAGTCCGCTAATTACCTCCCCTGTCCATGGGGAGGCACTAGATGCTACCTGCGTTTCCAGCCCAACCCCCGCCTTTCCCCGGCAGCCCGCACTGGGAGGGACTCGGGGAAGACACTCGAAGGGCTCCTAGGAGATCCCGGGTGCTGCAGACAGAAGACGGAACCTCCCCACACTCAGAATTCCGGAACACGGCTGACTGTGTGGGGGAGGTTCAGGGCCGCCCTCCACGGAGCTTCCTGGTGTCACAGGTGTTCCCTGGCAGGGGGAAGTCCGCTAATTACCTCCCCTGTCCATGGGGAGGCACTAGATGCTACCTGCGTTTCCAGCCCAACCCCCGCATTTCCCCGGCAGCCCGCACTGGGAGGGACTCGGGGAAGACACTCGAAGGGCTCCTAGGAGATCCCGGGTGCTGCAGACAGAAGACGGAACCTCCCCACACTCAGAATTCCGGAACACGGCTGACTGTGTGGGTGAGGTTCGGGGCCGCCCTCCACGCAGCTGCCTGGTGTCACAGGTGTTCCCTGGCAGGGGGAAGTCCGCTAATTACCTCCCCTGTCCATGGGGAGGCACTAGATGCTACCTGCGTTTCCAGCCCAACCCCCGCCTTTCCCCGGCAGCCCGCACTGGGAGGGACTCGGGGAAGACACTCGAAGGGCTCCTAGGAGATCCCGGGTGCTGCAGACAGAAGACGGAACCTCCCCACACTCAGAATTCCGGAACACGGCTGACTGTGTGGGGGAGGTTCGGGGCCGCCCTCCACGCAGCTGCCTGGTGTCACAGGTGTTCCCTGGCAGGGGGAAGTCCGCTAATTACCTCCCCTGTCCATGGGGAGGCACTAGATGCTACCTGCGTTTCCAGCCCAACCCCCGCCTTTCCCCGGCAGCCCGCACTGGGAGGGACTCGGGGAAGACACTCGAAGGGCTCCTAGGAGATCCCGGGTGCTGCAGACAGAAGACGGAACCTCCCCACACTCAGAATTCCGGAACACGGCTGACTGTGTGGGGGAGGTTCGGGGCCGCCCTCCACGCAGCTGCCTGGTGTCACAGGTGTTCCCTGGCAGGGGGAAGTCCGCTAATTACCTCCCCTGTCCATGGGGAGGCACTAGATGCTACCTGCGTTTCCAGCCCAACCCCCGCCTTTCCCCGGCAGCCCGCACTGGGAGGGACTCGGGGAAGACACTCGAAGGGCTCCTAGGAGATCCCGGGTGCTGCAGACAGAAGACGGAACCTCCCCACACTCAGAATTCCGGAACACGGCTGACTGTGTGGGTGAGGTTTAGGGCCGCCCTCCACGCAGCTGCCTGGTGTCACAGGTGTTCCCTGGCAGGGGGAAGTCCGCTAATTACCTCCCCTGTCCATGGGGAGGCACTAGATGCTACCTGCGTTTCCAGCCCAACCCCCGCCTTTCCCCGGCAGCCCGCACTGGGAGGGACTCGGGGAAGACACTCGAAGGGCTCCTAGGAGATCCCGGGTGCTGCAGACAGAAGACGGAACCTCCCCACACTCAGAATTCCGGAACACGGCTGACTGTGTGGGGGAGGTTCGGGGCCGCCCTCCACGCAGCTGCCTGGTGTCACAGGTGTTCCCTGGCAGGGGGAAGTCCGCTAATTACCTCCCCTGTCCATGGGGAGGCACTAGATGCTACCTGCGTTTCCAGCCCAACCCCCGCCTTTCCCCGGCAGCCCGCACTGGGAGGGACTCGGGGAAGACACTCGAAGGGCTCCTAGGAGATCCCGGGTGCTGCAGACAGAAGACGGAACCTCCCCACACTCAGAATTCCGGAACACGGCTGACTGTGTGGGGGAGGTTCGGGGCCGCCCTCCACGCAGCTGCCTGGTGTCACAGGTGTTCCCTGGCAGGGGGAAGTCCGCTAATTACCTCCCCTGTCCATGGGGAGGCACTAGATGCTACCTGCGTTTCCAGCCCAACCCCCGCCTTTCCCCGGCAGCCCGCACTGGGAGGGACTCGGGGAAGACACTCGAAGGGCTCCTAGGAGATCCCGGGTGCTGCAGACAGAAGACGGAACCTCCCCACACTCAGAATTCCGGAACACGGCTGACTGTGTGGGGGAGGTTCGGGCCGCCCTCCACGCAGCTGCCTGGTGTCACAGGTGTTCCCTGGCAGGGGGAAGTCCGCTAATTACCTCCCCTGTCCATGGGGAGGCACTAGATGCTACCTGCGTTTCCAGCCCAACCCCCGCCTTTCCCCGGCAGCCCGCACTGGGAGGGACTCGGGGAAGACACTCGAAGGGCTCCTAGGAGATCCCGGGTGCTGCAGACAGAAGACGGAACCTCCCCACACTCAGAATTCCGGAACACGGCTGACTGTGTGGGTGAGGTTCGGGGCCGCCCTCCACGCAGCTGCCTGGTGTCACAGGTGTTCCCTGGCAGGGGGAAGTCCGCTAATTACCTCCCCTGTCCATGGGAGGCACTAGATGCTACCTGCGTTTCCAGCCCAACCCCCGCCTTTCCCCGGCAGCCCGCACTGGGAGGGACTCGGGGAAGACTCTCGAAGGGCTCCTAGGAGATCCCGGGTGCTGCAGACAGAAGACGGAACCTCCCCACACTCAGAATTCCGGAACACGGCTGACTGTGTGGGGGAGGTTCGGGGCCGCCCTCCACGCAGCTGCCTGGTGTCACAGGTGTTCCCTGGCAGGGGGAAGTCCGCTAATTACCTCCCCTGTCCATGGGGAGGCACTAGATGCTACCTGCGTTTCCAGCCCAACCCCCGCCTTTCCCCGGCAGCCCGCACTGGGAGGGACTCGGGGAAGACACTCGAAGGGCTCCTAGGAGATCCCGGGTGCTGCAGACAGAAGACGGAACCTCCCCACACTCAGAATTCCGGAACACGGCTGACTGTGTGGGGGAGGTTCGGGGCCGCCCTCCACGCAGCTGCCTGGTGTCACAGGTGTTCCCTGGCAGGGGGAAGTCCGCTAATTACCTCCCCTGTCCATGGGGAGGCACTAGATGCTACCTGCGTTTCCAGCCCAACCCCCGCCTTTCCCCGGCAGCCCGCACTGGGAGGGACTCGGGGAAGACACTCGAAGGGCTCCTAGGAGATCCCGGGTGCTGCAGACAGAAGACGGAACCTCCCCACACTCAGAATTCCGGAACACGGCTGACTGTGTGGGGGAGGTTCGGGGCCGCCCTCCACGCAGCTGCCTGGTGTCACAGGTGTTCCCTGGCAGGGGGAAGTCCGCTAATTACCTCCCCTGTCCATGGGGAGGCACTAGATGCTACCTGCGTTTCCAGCCCAACCCCCGCCTTTCCCCGGCAGCCCGCACTGGGAGGGACTCGGGGAAGACACTCGAAGGGCTCCTAGGAGATCCCGGGTGCTGCAGACAGAAGACGGAACCTCCCCACACTCAGAATTCCGGAACACGGCTGACTGTGTGGGGAGGTTCGGGGCCGCCCTCCACGCAGCTTCCTGGTGTCACAGGTGTTCCCTGGCAGGGGGAAGTCCGCTAATTACCTCCCCTGTCCATGGGGAGGCACTAGATGCTACCTGCGTTTCCAGCCCAACCCCCGCCTTTCCCCGGCAGCCCGCACTGGGAGGGACTCGGGGAAGACACTCGAAGGGCTCCTAGGAGATCCCGGGTGCTGCAGACAGAAGACGGAACCTCCCCACACTCAGAATTCCGGAACACGGCTGACTGTGTGGGGGAGGTTCGGGGCCGCCCTCCACGCAGCTGCCTGGTGTCACAGGTGTTCCCTGGCAGGGGGAAGTCCGCTAATTACCTCCCCTGTCCATGGGGAGGCACTAGATGCTACCTGCGTTTCCAGCCCAACCCCCGCCTTTCCCCGGCAGCCCGCACTGGGAGGGACTCGGGGAAGACACTCGAAGGGCTCCTAGGAGATCCCGGGTGCTGCAGACAGAAGACGGAACCTCCCCACACTCAGAATTCCGGAACACGGCTGACTGTGTGGGGGAGGTTCGGGGCCGCCCTCCACGCAGCTGCCTGGTGTCACAGGTGTTCCCTGGCAGGGGGAAGTCCGCTAATTACCTCCCCTGTCCATGGGGAGGCACTAGATGCTACCTGCGTTTCCAGCCCAACCCCCGCCTTTCCCCGGCAGCCCGCACTGGGAGGGACTCGGGGAAGACACTCGAAGGGCTCCTAGGAGATCCCGGGTGCTGCAGACAGAAGACGGAACCTCCCCACACTCAGAATTCCGGAACACGGCTGACTGTGTGGGGGAGGTTTAGGGCCGCCCTCCACGCAGCTGCCTGGTGTCACAGGTGTTCCCTGGCAGGGGGAAGTCCGCTAATTACCTCCCCTGTCCATGGGGAGGCACTAGATGCTACCTGCGTTTCCAGCCCAACCCCCGCCTTTCCCCGGCAGCCCGCACTGGGAGGGACTCGGGGAAGACACTCGAAGGGCTCCTAGGAGATCCCGGGTGCTGCAGACAGAAGACGGAACCTCCCCACACTCAGAATTCCGGAACACGGCTGACTGTGTGGGGGAGGTTCGGGGCCGCCCTCCACGCAGCTGCCTGGTGTCACAGGTGTTCCCTGGCAGGGGGAAGTCCGCTAATTACCTCCCCTGTCCATGGGGAGGCACTAGATGCTACCTGCGTTTCCAGCCCAACCCCCGCCTTTCCCCGGCAGCCCGCACTGGGAGGGACTCGGGGAAGACACTCGAAGGGCTCCTAGGAGATCCCGGGTGCTGCAGACAGAAGACGGAACCTCCCCACACTCAGAATTCCGGAACACGGCTGACT
Source organism: Camelus ferus (assembly GCF_009834535.1). Taxonomy (NCBI): domain Eukaryota; kingdom Metazoa; phylum Chordata; class Mammalia; order Artiodactyla; family Camelidae; genus Camelus; species Camelus ferus. The sequence continues at coordinate 43,912 of NW_022587758.1, forward strand.
GTGTGGGTGAGGTTCGGGGCCGCCCTCCACGCAGCTGCCTGGTGTCACAGGTGTTCCCTGGCAGGGGGAAGTCCGCTAATTACCTCCCCTGTCCATGGGGAGGCACTAGATGCTACCTGCGTTTCCAGCCCAACCCCCGCCTTTCCCCGGCAGCCCGCACTGGGAGGGACTCGGGGAAGACACTCGAAGGGCTCCTAGGAGATCCCGGGTGCTGCAGACAGAAGACGGAACCTCCCCACACTCAGAATTCCGGAACACGGCTGACTGTGTGGGTGAGGTTCTGGGCCGCCCTCCACGCAGCTGCCTGGTGTCACAGGTGTTCCCTGGCAGGGGGAAGTCCGCTAATTACCTCCCCTGTCCATGGGGAGGCACTAGATGCTACCTGCGTTTCCAGCCCAACCCCCGCCTTTCCCCGGCAGCCCGCACTGGGAGGGACTCGGGGAAGACACTCGAAGGGCTCCTAGGAGATCCCGGGTGCTGCAGACAGAAGACGGAACCTCCCCACACTCAGAATTCCGGAACACGGCTGACTGTGTGGGGGAGGTTCGGGGCCGCCCTCCACGCAGCTGCCTGGTGTCACAGGTGTTCCCTGGCAGGGGGAAGTCCGCTAATTACCTCCCCTGTCCATGGGGAGGCACTAGATGCTACCTGCGTTTCCAGCCCAACCCCCGCCTTTCCCCGGCAGCCCGCACTGGGAGGGACTCGGGGAAGACACTCGAAGGGCTCCTAGGAGATCCCGGGTGCTGCAGACAGAAGACGGAACCTCCCCACACTCAGAATTCCGGAACACGGCTGACTGTGTGGGGGAGGTTCGGGGCCGCCCTCCACGCAGCTGCCTGGTGTCACAGGTGTTCCCTGGCAGGGGGAAGTCCGCTAATTACCTCCCCTGTCCATGGGGAGGCACTAGATGCTACCTGCGTTTCCAGCCCAACCCCCGCCTTTCCCCGGCAGCCCGCACTGGGAGGGACTCGGGGAAGACACTCGAAGGGCTCCTAGGAGATCCCGGGTGCTGCAGACAGAAGACGGAACCTCCCCACACTCAGAATTCCGGAACACGGCTGACTGTGTGGGGGAGGTTCGGGGCCGCCCTCCACGCAGCTGCCTGGTGTCACAGGTGTTCCCTGGCAGGGGGAAGTCCGCTAATTACCTCCCCTGTCCATGGGGAGGCACTAGATGCTACCTGCGTTTCCAGCCCAACCCCCGCCTTTCCCCGGCAGCCCGCACTGGGAGGGACTCGGGGAAGACACTCGAAGGGCTCCTAGGAGATCCCGGGTGCTGCAGACAGAAGACGGAACCTCCCCACACTCAGAATTCCGGAACACGGCTGACTGTGTGGGGGAGGTTCGGGGCCGCCCTCCACGCAGCTGCCTGGTGTCACAGGTGTTCCCTGGCAGGGGGAAGTCCGCTAATTACCTCCCCTGTCCATGGGGAGGCACTAGATGCTACCTGCGTTTCCAGCCCAACCCCCGCCTTTCCCCGGCAGCCCGCACTGGGAGGGACTCGGGGAAGACACTCGAAGGGCTCCTAGGAGATCCCGGGTGCTGCAGACAGAAGACGGAACCTCCCCACACTCAGAATTCCGGAACACGGCTGACTGTGTGGGGGAGGTTCGGGCCGCCCTCCACGCAGCTGCCTGGTGTCACAGGTGTTCCCTGGCAGGGGGAAGTCCGCTAATTACCTCCCCTGTCCATGGGGAGGCACTAGATGCTACCTGCGTTTCCAGCCCAACCCCCGCCTTTCCCCGGCAGCCCGCACTGGGAGGGACTCGGGGAAGACACTCGAAGGGCTCCTAGGAGATCCCGGGTGCTGCAGACAGAAGACGGAACCTCCCCACACTCAGAATTCCGGAACACGGCTGACTGTGTGGGTGAGGTTCGGGGCCGCCCTCCACGCAGCTGCCTGGTGTCACAGGTGTTCCCTGGCAGGGGGAAGTCCGCTAATTACCTCCCCTGTCCATGGGGAGGCACTAGATGCTACCTGCGTTTCCAGCCCAACCCCCGCCTTTCCCCGGCAGCCCGCACTGGGAGGGACTCGGGGAAGACACTCGAAGGGCTCCTAGGAGATCCCGGGTGCTGCAGACAGAAGACGGAACCTCCCCACACTCAGAATTCCGGAACACGGCTGACTGTGTGGGGGAGGTTCGGGGCCGCCCTCCACGCAGCTGCCTGGTGTCACAGGTGTTCCCTGGCAGGGGGAAGTCCGCTAATTACCTCCCCTGTCCATGGGGAGGCACTAGATGCTACCTGCGTTTCCAGCCCAACCCCCGCCTTTCCCCGGCAGCCCGCACTGGGAGGGACTCGGGGAAGACACTCGAAGGGCTCCTAGGAGATCCCGGGTGCTGCAGACAGAAGACGGAACCTCCCCACACTCAGAATTCCGGAACACGGCTGACTGTGTGGGGGAGGTTCGGGGCCGCCCTCCACGCAGCTGCCTGGTGTCACAGGTGTTCCCTGGCAGGGGGAAGTCCGCTAATTACCTCCCCTGTCCATGGGGAGGCACTAGATGCTACCTGCGTTTCCAGCCCAACCCCCGCCTTTCCCCGGCAGCCCGCACTGGGAGGGACTCGGGGAAGACACTCGAAGGGCTCCTAGGAGATCCCGGGTGCTGCAGACAGAAGACGGAACCTCCCCACACTCAGAATTCCGGAACACGGCTGACTGTGTGGGGGAGGTTCGGGGCCGCCCTCCACGCAGCTGCCTGGTGTCACAGGTGTTCCCTGGCAGGGGGAAGTCCGCTAATTACCTCCCCTGTCCATGGGGAGGCACTAGATGCTACCTGCGTTTCCAGCCCAACCCCCGCCTTTCCCCGGCAGCCCGCACTGGGAGGGACTCGGGGAAGACACTCGAAGGGCTCCTAGGAGATCCCGGGTGCTGCAGACAGAAGACGGAACCTCCCCACACTCAGAATTCCGGAACACGGCTGACTGTGTGGGTGAGGTTTAGGGGCCGCCCTCCACGAAGCTGCCTGGTGTCACAGGTGTTCCCTGGCAGGGGGAAGTCCGCTAATTACCTCCCCTGTCCATGGGGAGGCACTAGATGCTACCTGCGTTTCCAGCCCAACCCCCGCCTTTCCCCGGCAGCCCGCACTGGGAGGGACTCGGGGAAGACACTCGAAGGGCTCCTAGGAGATCCCGGGTGCTGCAGACAGAAGACGGAACCTCCCCACACTCAGAATTCCGGAACACGGCTGACTGTGTGGGGGAGGTTCGGGGCCGCCCTCCACGCAGCTGCCTGGTGTCACAGGTGTTCCCTGGCAGGGGGAAGTCCGCTAATTACCTCCCCTGTCCATGGGGAGGCACTAGATGCTACCTGCGTTTCCAGCCCAACCCCCGCCTTTCCCCGGCAGCCCGCACTGGGAGGGACTCGGGGAAGACACTCGAAGGGCTCCTAGGAGATCCCGGGTGCTGCAGACAGAAGACGGAACCTCCCCACACTCAGAATTCCGGAACACGGCTGACTGTGTGGGGGAGGTTCGGGGCCGCCCTCCACGCAGCTGCCTGGTGTCACAGGTGTTCCCTGGCAGGGGGAAGTCCGCTAATTACCTCCCCTGTCCATGGGGAGGCACTAGATGCTACCTGCGTTTCCAGCCCAACCCCCGCCTTTCCCCGGCAGCCCGCACTGGGAGGGACTCGGGGAAGACACTCGAAGGGCTCCTAGGAGATCCCGGGTGCTGCAGACAGAAGACGGAACCTCCCCACACTCAGAATTCCGGAACACGGCTGACTGTGTGGGGGAGGTTCGGGCCGCCCTCCACGCAGCTGCCTGGTGTCACAGGTGTTCCCTGGCAGGGGGAAGTCCGCTAATTACCTCCCCTGTCCATGGGGAGGCACTAGATGCTACCTGCGTTTCCAGCCCAACCCCCGCCTTTCCCCGGCAGCCCGCACTGGGAGGGACTCGGGGAAGACACTCGAAGGGCTCCTAGGAGATCCCGGGTGCTGCAGACAGAAGACGGAACCTCCCCACACTCAGAATTCCGGAACACGGCTGACTGTGTGGGGGAGGTTCGGGGCCGCCCTCCACGCAGCTGCCTGGTGTCACAGGTGTTCCCTGGCAGGGGGAAGTCCGCTAATTACCTCCCCTGTCCATGGGGAGGCACTAGATGCTACCTGCGTTTCCAGCCCAACCCCCGCCTTTCCCCGGCAGCCCGCACTGGGAGGGACTCGGGGAAGACACTCGAAGGGCTCCTAGGAGATCCCGGGTGCTGCAGACAGAAGACGGAACCTCCCCACACTCAGAATTCCGGAACACGGCTGACTGTGTGGGGGAGGTTCGGGGCCGCCCTCCACGCAGCTGCCTGGTGTCACAGGTGTTCCCTGGCAGGGGGAAGTCCGCTAATTACCTCCCCTGTCCATGGGGAGGCACTAGATGCTACCTGCGTTTCCAGCCCAACCCCCGCCTTTCCCCGGCAGCCCGCACTGGGAGGGACTCGGGGAAGACACTCGAAGGGCTCCTAGGAGATCCCGGGTGCTGCAGACAGAAGACGGAACCTCCCCACACTCAGAATTCCGGAACACGGCTGACTGTGTGGGGGAGGTTCGGGGCCGCCCTCCACGCAGCTGCCTGGTGTCACAGGTGTTCCCTGGCAGGGGGAAGTCCGCTAATTACCTCCCCTGTCCATGGGGAGGCACTAGATGCTACCTGCGTTTCCAGCCCAACCCCCGCCTTTCCCCGGCAGCCCGCACTGGGAGGGACTCGGGGAAGACACTCGAAGGGCTCCTAGGAGATCCCGGGTGCTGCAGACAGAAGACGGAACCTCCCCACACTCAGAATTCCGGAACACGGCTGACTGTGTGGGGGAGGTTCGGGGCCGCCCTCCACGCAGCTGCCTGGTGTCACAGGTGTTCCCTGGCAGGGGGAAGTCCGCTAATTACCTCCCCTGTCCATGGGGAGGCACTAGATGCTACCTGCGTTTCCAGCCCAACCCCCGCCTTTCCCCGGCAGCCCGCACTGGGAGGGACTCGGGGAAGACACTCGAAGGGCTCCTAGGAGATCCCGGGTGCTGCAGACAGAAGACGGAACCTCCCCACACTCAGAATTCCGGAACACGGCTGACTGTGTGGGTGAGGTTTAGGGCCGCCCTCCACGCAGCTGCCTGGTGTCACAGGTGTTCCCTGGCAGGGGGAAGTCCGCTAATTACCTCCCCTGTCCATGGGGAGGCACTAGATGCTACCTGCGTTTCCAGCCCAACCCCCGCCTTTCCCCGGCAGCCCGCACTGGGAGGGACTCGGGGAAGACACTCGAAGGGCTCCTAGGAGATCCCGGGTGCTGCAGACAGAAGACGGAACCTCCCCACACTCAGAATTCCGGAACACGGCTGACTGTGTGGGGGAGGTTCGGGGCCGCCCTCCACGCAGCTGCCTGGTGTCACAGGTGTTCCCTGGCAGGGGGAAGTCCGCTAATTACCTCCCCTGTCCATGGGGAGGCACTAGATGCTACCTGCGTTTCCAGCCCAACCCCCGCCTTTCCCCGGCAGCCCGCACTGGGAGGGACTCGGGGAAGACACTCGAAGGGCTCCTAGGAGATCCCGGGTGCTGCAGACAGAAGACGGAACCTCCCCACACTCAGAATTCCGGAACACGGCTGACTGTGTGGGGGAGGTTTCGGGCCGCCCTCCACGCAGCTGCCTGGTGTCACAGGTGTTCCCTGGCAGGGGGAAGTCCGCTAATTACCTCCCCTGTCCATGGGGAGGCACTAGATGCTACCTGCGTTTCCAGCCCAACCCCCGCCTTTCCCCGGCAGCCCGCACTGGGAGGGACTCGGGGAAGACACTCGAAGGGCTCCTAGGAGATCCCGGGTGCTGCAGACAGAAGACGGAACCTCCCCACACTCAGAATTCCGGAACACGGCTGACTGTGTGGGGGAGGTTCGGGGCCGCCCTCCACGCAGCTGCCTGGTGTCACAGGTGTTCCCTGGCAGGGGGAAGTCCGCTAATTACCTCCCCTGTCCATGGGGAGGCACTAGATGCTACCTGCGTTTCCAGCCCAACCCCCGCCTTTCCCCGGCAGCCCGCACTGGGAGGGACTCGGGGAAGACACTCGAAGGGCTCCTAGGAGATCCCGGGTGCTGCAGACAGAAGACGGAACCTCCCCACACTCAGAATTCCGGAACACGGCTGACTGTGTGGGTGAGGTTCGGGGCCGCCCTCCACGCAGCTGCCTGGTGTCACAGGTGTTCCCTGGCAGGGGGAAGTCCGCTAATTACCTCCCCTGTCCATGGGGAGGCACTAGATGCTACCTGCGTTTCCAGCCCAACCCCCGCCTTTCCCCGGCAGCCCGCACTGGGAGGGACTCGGGGAAGACACTCGAAGGGCTCCTAGGAGATCCCGGGTGCTGCAGACAGAAGACGGAACCTCCCCACACTCAGAATTCCGGAACACGGCTGACTGTGTGGGTGAGGTTCGGGCCGCCCTCCACGCAGCTGCCTGGTGTCACAGGTGTTCCCTGGCAGGGGGAAGTCCGCTAATTACCTCCCCTGTCCATGGGGAGGCACTAGATGCTACCTGCGTTTCCAGCCCAACCCCCGCCTTTCCCCGGCAGCCCGCACTGGGAGGGACTCGGGGAAGACACTCGAAGGGCTCCTAGGAGATCCCGGGTGCTGCAGACAGAAGACGGAACCTCCCCACACTCAGAATTCCGGAACACGGCTGACTGTGTGGGTGAGGTTCGGGTCCGCCCTCCCCGAAGCTGCCTGGTGTCACAGGTGTTCCCTGGCAGGGGGAAGTCCGCTAATTACCTCCCCTGTCCATGGGGAGGCACTAGATGCTACCTGCGTTTCCAGCCCAACCCCCGCCTTTCCCCGGCAGCCCGCACTGGGAGGGACTCGGGGAAGACACTCGAAGGGCTCCTAGGAGATCCCGGGTGCTGCAGACAGAAGACGGAACCTCCCCACACTCAGAATTCCGGAACACGGCTGACTGTGTGGGGGAGGTTCGGGGCCGCCCTCCACGCAGCTGCCTGGTGTCACAGGTGTTCCCTGGCAGGGGGAAGTCCGCTAATTACCTCCCCTGTCCATGGGGAGGCACTAGATGCTACCTGCGTTTCCAGCCCAACCCCCGCCTTTCCCCGGCAGCCCGCACTGGGAGGGACTCGGGGAAGACACTCGAAGGGCTCCTAGGAGATCCCGGGTGCTGCAGACAGAAGACGGAACCTCCCCACACTCAGAATTCCGGAACACGGCTGACTGTGTGGGGGAGGTTCGGGCCGCCCTCCACGAAGCTTCCTGGTGTCACAGGTGTTCCCTCGGCAGGGGAAGTCCGCTACTTACCTCCCCTGTCCATGGGGAGGCACTAGATGCTACCTGCGTTTCCAGCCCAACCCCCGCCTTTCCCCGACAGCCCGCACTGGGAGGGACTCGGGGAAGACACTCGAAGGGCTCCTAGGAGATCCCGGGTGCTGCAGACAGAAGACGGAACCTCCCCACACTCAGAATTCCGGAACACGGCTGACTGTGTGGGGGAGGTTCGGGGCCGCCCTCCACGGAGCTTCCTGGTGTCACAGGTGTTCCCTGGCAGGGGGAAGTCCGCTAATTACCTCCCCTGTCCATGGGGAGGCACTAGATGCTACCTGCGTTTCCAGCCCAACCCCCGCCTTTCCCCGGCAGCCCGCACTGGGAGGGACTCGGGGAAGACACTCGAAGGGCTCCTAGGAGATCCCGGGTGCTGCAGACAGAAGACGGAACCTCCCCACACTCAGAATTCCGGAACACGGCTGACTGTGTGGGGGAGGTTCGGGGCCGCACTCCACGCAGCTGCCTGGTGTCACAGGTGTTCCCTGGCAGGGGGAAGTCCGCTAATTACCTCCCCTGTCCATGGGGAGGCACTAGATGCTACCTGCGTTTCCAGCCCAACCCCCGCCTTTCCCCGGCAGCCCGCACTGGGAGGGACTCGGGGAAGACACTCGAAGGGCTCCTAGGAGATCCCGGGTGCTGCAGACAGAAGACGGAACCTCCCCACACTCAGAATTCCGGAACACGGCTGACTGTGTGGGGGAGGTTCGGGGCCGCCCTCCACGCAGCTGCCTGGTGTCACAGGTGTTCCCTGGCAGGGGGAAGTCCGCTAATTACCTCCCCTGTCCATGGGGAGGCACTAGATGCTACCTGCGTTTCCAGCCCAACCCCCGCCTTTCCCCGGCAGCCCGCACTGGGAGGGACTCGGGGAAGACACTCGAAGGGCTCCTAGGAGATCCCGGGTGCTGCAGACAGAAGACGGAACCTCCCCACACTCAGAATTCCGGAACACGGCTGACTGTGTGGGGGAGGTTCGGGGCCGCCCTCCACGCAGCTGCCTGGTGTCACAGGTGTTCCCTGGCAGGGGGAAGTCCGCTAATTACCTCCCCTGTCCATGGGGAGGCACTAGATGCTACCTGCGTTTCCAGCCCAACCCCCGCCTTTCCCCGGCAGCCCGCACTGGGAGGGACTCGGGGAAGACACTCGAAGGGCTCCTAGGAGATCCCGGGTGCTGCAGACAGAAGACGGAACCTCCCCACACTCAGAATTCCGGAACACGGCTGACTGTGTGGGGGAGGTTCGGGGCCGCCCTCCACGCAGCTGCCTGGTGTCACAGGTGTTCCCTGGCAGGGGGAAGTCCGCTAATTACCTCCCCTGTCCATGGGGAGGCACTAGATGCTACCTGCGTTTCCAGCCCAACCCCCGCCTTTCCCCGGCAGCCCGCACTGGGAGGGACTCGGGGAAGACACTCGAAGGGCTCCTAGGAGATCCCGGGTGCTGCAGACAGAAGACGGAACCTCCCCACACTCAGAATTCCGGAACACGGCTGACTGTGTGGGTGAGGTTTAGGGCCGCCCTCCACGCAGCTTCCTGGTGTCACAGGTGTTCCCTCGCAGGGGAAGTCCGCTAATTACCTCCCCTGTCCATGGGGAGGCACTAGATGCTACCTGCGTTTCCAGCCCAACCCCCGCCTTTCCCCGGCAGCCCGCACTGGGAGGGACTCGGGGAAGACACTCGAAGGGCTCCTAGGAGATCCCGGGTGCTGCAGACAGAAGACGGAACCTCCCCACACTCAGAATTCCGGAACACGGCTGACTGTGTGGGGGAGGTTCGGGGCCGCCCTCCACGCAGCTGCCTGGTGTCACAGGTGTTCCCTGGCAGGGGGAAGTCCGCTAATTACCTCCCCTGTCCATGGGGAGGCACTAGATGCTACCTGCGTTTCCAGCCCAACCCCCGCCTTTCCCCGGCAGCCCGCACTGGGAGGGACTCGGGGAAGACACTCGAAGGGCTCCTAGGAGATCCCGGGTGCTGCAGACAGAAGACGGAACCTCCCCACACTCAGAATTCCGGAACACGGCTGACTGTGTGGGTGAGGTTTAGGGCCGCCCTCCACGCAGCTTCCTGGTGTCACAGGTGTTCCCTGGCAGGGGGAAGTCCGCTAATTACCTCCCCTGTCCATGGGGAGGCACTAGATGCTACCTGCGTTTCCAGCCCAACCCCCGCCTTTCCCCGGCAGCCCGCACTGGGAGGGACTCGGGGAAGACACTCGAAGGGCTCCTAGGAGATCCCGGGTGCTGCAGACAGAAGACGGAACCTCCCCACACTCAGAATTCCGGAACACGGCTGACTGTGTGGGGGAGGTTCGGGGCCGCCCTCCACGCAGCTGCCTGGTGTCACAGGTGTTCCCTGGCAGGGGGAAGTCCGCTAATTACCTCCCCTGTCCATGGGGAGGCACTAGATGCTACCTGCGTTTCCAGCCCAACCCCCGCCTTTCCCCGGCAGCCCGCACTGGGAGGGACTCGGGGAAGACACTCGAAGGGCTCCTAGGAGATCCCGGGTGCTGCAGACAGAAGACGGAACCTCCCCACACTCAGAATTCCGGAACACGGCTGACTGTGTGGGGGAGGTTCGGGGCCGCCCTCCACGCAGCTGCCTGGTGTCACAGGTGTTCCCTGGCAGGGGGAAGTCCGCTAATTACCTCCCCTGTCCATGGGGAGGCACTAGATGCTACCTGCGTTTCCAGCCCAACCCCCGCCTTTCCCCGGGCGCCCGCACTGGGAGGGACTCGGGGAAGACACTCGAAGGGCTCCTAGGAGATCCCGGGTGCTGCAGACAGAAGACGGAACCTCCCCACACTCAGAATTCCGGAACACGGCTGACTGTGTGGGGGAGGTTCGGGGCCGCCCTCCACGAAGCTGCCTGGTGTCACAGGTGTTCCCTGGCAGGGGGAAGTCCGCTAATTACCTCCCCTGTCCATGGGGAGGCACTAGATGCTACCTGCGTTTCCAGCCCAACCCCCGCCTTTCCCCGGCAGCCCGCACTGGGAGGGACTCGGGGAAGACACTCGAAGGGCTCCTAGGAGATCCCGGGTGCTGCAGACAGAAGACGGAACCTCCCCACACTCAGAATTCCGGAACACGGTGACTGTGTGGGTGAGGTTTAGGGCCGCCCTCCACGGAGCTTCCTGGTGTCACAGGTGTTCCCTCGCAGGGGGAAGTCCGCTAATTACCTCCCCTGTCCATGGGGAGGCACTAGATGCTACCTGCGTTTCCAGCCCAACCCCCGCCTTTCCCCGGCAGCCCGCACTGGGAGGGACTCGGGGAAGACACTCGAAGGGCTCCTAGGAGATCCCGGGTGCTGCAGACAGAAGACGGAACCTCCCCACACTCAGAATTCCGGAACACGGCTGACTGTGTGGGGGAGGTTCGGGGCCGCCCTCCACGCAGCTGCCTGGTGTCACAGGTGTTCCCTGGCAGGGGGAAGTCCGCTAATTACCTCCCCTGTCCATGGGGAGGCACTAGATGCTACCTGCGTTTCCAGCCCAACCCCCGCCTTTCCCCGGCAGCCCGCACTGGGAGGGACTCGGGGAAGACACTCGAAGGGCTCCTAGGAGATCCCGGGTGCTGCAGACAGAAGACGGAACCTCCCCACACTCAGAATTCCGGAACACGGCTGACTGTGTGGGTGAGGTTCGGGGCCGCCCTCCACGAAGCTTCCTGGTGTCACAGGTGTTCCCTGGCAGGGGGAAGTCCGCTAATTACCTCCCCTGTCCATGGGGAGGCACTAGATGCTACCTGCGTTTCCAGCCCAACCCCCGCCTTTCCCCGGCAGCCCGCACTGGGAGGGACTCGGGGAAGACACTCGAAGGGCTCCTAGGAGATCCCGGGTGCTGCAGACAGAAGACGGAACCTCCCCACACTCAGAATTCCGGAACACGGCTGACTGTGTGGGGGAGGTTCTGGGCCGCCCTCCACGCAGCTGCCTGGTGTCACAGGTGTTCCCTGGCAGGGGGAAGTCCGCTAATTACCTCCCCTGTCCATGGGGAGGCACTAGATGCTACCTGCGTTTCCAGCCCAACCCCCGCCTTTCCCCGGCAGCCCGCACTGGGAGGGACTCGGGGAAGACACTCGAAGGGCTCCTAGGAGATCCCGGGTGCTGCAGACAGAAGACGGAACCTCCCCACACTCAGAATTCCGGAACACGGCTGACTGTGTGGGGGAGGTTCGGGGCCGCCCTCCACGCAGCTGCCTGGTGTCACAGGTGTTCCCTGGCAGGGGGAAGTCCGCTAATTACCTCCCCTGTCCATGGGGAGGCACTAGATGCTACCTGCGTTTCCAGCCCAACCCCCGCCTTTCCCCGGCAGCCCGCACTGGGAGGGACTCGGGGAAGACACTCGAAGGGCTCCTAGGAGATCCCGGGTGCTGCAGACAGAAGACGGAACCTCCCCACACTCAGAATTCCGGAACACGGCTGACTGTGTGGGTGAGGTTCGGGCCGCACTCCACGCAGCTGCCTGGTGTCACAGGTGTTCCCTGGCAGGGGGAAGTCCGCTAATTACCTCCCCTGTCCATGGGGAGGCACTAGATGCTACCTGCGTTTCCAGCCCAACCCCCGCCTTTCCCCGGCAGCCCGCACTGGGAGGGACTCGGGGAAGACACTCGAAGGGCTCCTAGGAGATCCCGGGTGCTGCAGACAGAAGACGGAACCTCCCCACACTCAGAATTCCGGAACACGGCTGACTGTGTGGGGGAGGTTCGGGGCCGCCCTCCACGCAGCTGCCTGGTGTCACAGGTGTTCCCTGGCAGGGGGAATTCCGCTAATTACCTCCCCTGTCCATGGGGAGGCACTAGATGCTACCTGCGTTTCCAGCCCAACCCCCGCCTTTCCCCGGCAGCCCGCACTGGGAGGGACTCGGGGAAGACACTCGAAGGGCTCCTAGGAGATCCCGGGTGCTGCAGACAGAAGACGGAACCTCCCCACACTCAGAATTCCGGAACACGGCTGACTGTGTGGGGGAGGTTCGGGGCCGCCCTCCACGCAGCTGCCTGGTGTCACAGGTGTTCCCTCGCAGGGGGAAGTCCTCTAATTACCTCCCCTGTCCATGGGGAGGCACTAGATGCTACCTGCTTTTCCAGCCCAACCCCCGCCATTCCCCGCCAGCCCGCACTGGGAGGGACTGGGGGAAGACACTCGAAGGGCTCCTAGGAGAACCCGGGTGCTGCAGACATAAGACGGAACCTCCCCACACTCAGAATTCCGGAACACGTCTGACTGTGTGGGGGAGGTTCTGGGCCGCCCACCACGCAGCTGCCTGGTGTCACAGGTGTTCCCTCGCAGGGGGAAGTCCGCTAATTACCTCCCCTGTCCATGGGGAGGCACTAGATGCTACCTGCGTTTCAAGCCCAACCCCCGCCTTTCCCCGGCAGCCCGCACTGGGAGGGACTCGGGGAAGACACTCGAAGGGCTCCTAGGAGATCCCGGGTGCTGCAGACAGAAGACGGAACCTCCCCACACTCAGAATTCCGGAACACGGCTGACTGTGTGGGTGAGGTTCGGGGCCGCCCTCCACGCAGCTGCCTGGTGTCACAGGTGTTCCCTGGCAGGGGGAAGTCCGCTAATTACCTCCCCTGTCCATGGGGAGGCACTAGATGCTACCTGCGTTTCCAGCCCAACCCCCGCCTTTCCCCGGCAGCCCGCACTGGGAGGGACTCGGGGAAGACACTCGAAGGGCTCCTAGGAGATCCCGGGTGCTGCAGACAGAAGACGGAACCTCCCCACACTCAGAATTCCGGAACACGGCTGACTGTGTGGGGGAGGTTCTGGGCCGCCCTCCACGCAGCTGCCTGGTGTCACAGGTGTTCCCTCGCAGGGGGAAGTCCGCTAATTACCTCCCCTGTCCATGGGGAGGCACTAGATGCTACCTGCGTTTCCAGCCCAACCCCCGCCTTTCCCCGGCAGCCCGCACTGGGAGGGACTCGGGGAAGACACTCGAAGGGCTCCTAGGAGATCCCGGGTGCTGCAGACAGAAGACGGAACCTCCCCACACTCAGAATTCCGGAACACGGCTGACTGTGTGGGGGAGGTTCGGGGCCGCCCTCCACGCAGCTGCCTGGTGTCACAGGTGTTCCCTGGCAGGGGGAAGTCCGCTAATTACCTCCCCTGTCCATGGGGAGGCACTAGATGCTACCTGCGTTTCCAGCCCAACCCCCGCCTTTCCCCGGGAGCCCGCACTGGGAGGGACTCGGGGAAGACACTCGAAGGGCTCCTAGGAGATCCCGGGTGCTGCAGACAGAAGACGGAACCTCCCCACACTCAGAATTCCGGAACACGGCTGACTGTGTGGGGGAGGTTCGGGGCCGCACTCCACGCAGCTGCCTGGTGTCACAGGTGTTCCCTGGCAGGGGGAAGTCCGCTAATTACCTCCCCTGTCCATGGGGAGGCACTAGATGCTACCTGCGTTTCCAGCCCAACCCCCGCCTTTCCCCGGCAGCCCGCACTGGGAGGGACTCGGGGAAGACACTCGAAGGGCTCCTAGGAGATCCCGGGTGCTGCAGACAGAAGACGGAACCTCCCCACACTCAGAATTCCGGAACACGGCTGACTGTGTGGGGGAGGTTCGGGGCCGCCCTCCACGCAGCTGCCTGGTGTCACAGGTGTTCCCTGGCAGGGGGAAGTCCGCTAATTACCTCCCCTGTCCATGGGGAGGCACTAGATGCTACCTGCGTTTCCAGCCCAACCCCCGCCTTTCCCCGGCAGCCCGCACTGGGAGGGACTCGGGGAAGACACTCGAAGGGCTCCTAGGAGATCCCGGGTGCTGCAGACAGAAGACGGAACCTCCCCACACTCAGAATTCCGGAACACGGCTGACTGTGTGGGGGAGGTTCGGGGCCGCCCTCCACGCAGCTGCCTGGTGTCACAGGTGTTCCCTGGCAGGGGGAAGTCCGCTAATTACCTCCCCTGTCCATGGGGAGGCACTAGATGCTACCTGCGTTTCCAGCCCAACCCCCGCCTTTCCCCGGCAGCCCGCACTGGGAGGGACTCGGGGAAGACACTCGAAGGGCTCCTAGGAGATCCCGGGTGCTGCAGACAGAAGACGGAACCTCCCCACACTCAGAATTCCGGAACACGGCTGACTGTGTGGGTGAGGTTTAGGGCCGCCCTCCACGCAGCTTCCTGGTGTCACAGGTGTTCCCTCGCAGGGGAAGTCCGCTAATTACCTCCCCTGTCCATGGGAGGCACTAGATGCTACCTGCGTTTCCAGCCCAACCCCCGCCTTTCCCCGGCAGCCCGCACTGGGAGGGACTCGGGGAAGACACTCGAAGGGCTCCTAGGAGATCCCGGGTGCTGCAGACAGAAGACGGAACCTCCCCACACTCAGAATTCCGGAACACGGCTGACTGTGTGGGGGAGGTTCGGGGCCGCCCTCCACGCAGCTGCCTGGTGTCACAGGTGTTCCCTGGCAGGGGGAAGTCCGCTAATTACCTCCCCTGTCCATGGGGAGGCACTAGATGCTACCTGCGTTTCCAGCCCAACCCCCGCCTTTCCCCGGCAGCCCGCACTGGGAGGGACTCGGGGGAAGACACTCGAAGGGCTCCTAGGAGATCCCGGGTGCTGCAGACAGAAGACGGAACCTCCCCACACTCAGAATCCGGAACACGGCTGACTGTGTGGGTGAGGTTAGGGGCCGCACTACCACGAAGCTGCCTGGTGTCACAGGTGTTCCCTGGCAGGGGGAAGTCCGCTAATTACCTCCCCTGTCCATGGGGAGGCACTAGATGCTACCTGCGTTTCCAGCCAACCCCCGCCTTTCCCTGGCAGCCCGCACTGGGAGGGACTCGGGGAAAACACTCGAAGGGCTCCTAGGAGATCCCGGGTGCTGCAGACAGAAGACGGAACCTCCCCACACTCAGAATTCCGGAACACGGCTGACTGTGTGGGGAGGTTCGGGGCCGCCCTCCACGCAGCTGCCTGGTGTCACAGGTGTTCCCTGGCAGGGGGAAGTCCGCTAATTACCTCCCCTGTCCATGGGGAGGCACTAGATGCTACCTGCGTTTCCAGCCCAACCCCGCCTTTCCCCGGCAGCCCGCACTGGGAGGGACTCGGGGAAGACACTCGAAGGGCTCCTAGGAGATCCCGGGTGCTGCAGACAGAAGACGGAACCTCCCCACACTCAGAATCCGGAACACGGCTGACTGTGTGGGGGAGGTTCGGGCCGCCCTCCACGCAGCTGCCTGGTGTCACAGGTGTTCCCTGGCAGGGGAAGTCCGCTAATTACCTCCCCGTGTCCATGGGGAGGCACTAGATGCTACCTGCGTTTCCAGCCAAACCCCCGCCTTTCCCCGGCAGCCCGCACTGGAGGGACTCGGGGAAGACACTCGAAGGGCTCCTAGGAGATCCCGGGTGCTGCAGACAGAAGACGGAACCTCCCCACACTCAGAATTCCGGAACACGGCTGACTGTGTGGGGAGGTTCGGGGCCGCCCTCCACGCAGCTGCCTGGTGTCACAGGTGTTCCCTGGCAGGGGAAGTCCGCTAATTACCTCCCCTGTCCATGGGGAGGCACTAGATGCTACCTGCGTTTCCAGCCCAACCCCCGCCTTTCCCCGGCAGCCCGCACTGGGAGGGACTCGGGGAAGACACTCGAAGGGCTCCTAGGAGATCCCGGGTGCTGCAGACAGAAGACGGAACCTCCCACACTCAGAATTCCGGAACACGGCTGACTGTGTGGGGGAGGTTCGGGGCCGCCCTCCACGCAGCTGCCTGGTGTCACAGGTGTTCCCTGGCAGGGGGAAGTCCGCTAATTACCTCCCCTGTCCATGGGGAGGCACTAGATGCTACCTGCGTTTCCAGCCCAACCCCCGCCTTTCCCCGGCAGCCCGCACTGGGAGGGACTCGGGGAAGACACTCGAAGGGCTCCTAGGAGATCCCGGGTGCTGCAGACAGAAGACGGAACCTCCCCACACTCAGAATTCCGGAACACGGCTGACTGTGTGGGGGAGGTTCGGGGCCGCCCTCCACGCAGCTGCCTGGTGTCACAGGTGTTCCCTGGCAGGGGGAAGTCCGCTAATTACCTCCCCTGTCCATGGGGAGGCACTAGATGCTACCTGCGTTTCCAGCCCAACCCCCGCCTTTCCCCGGCAGCCCGCACTGGGAGGGACTCGGGGAAGACACTCGAAGGGCTCCTAGGAGATCCCGGGTGCTGCAGACAGAAGACGGAACCTCCCCACACTCAGAATTCCGGAACACGGCTGACTGTGTGGGGGAGGTTCGGGGCCGCCCTCCACGCAGCTGCCTGGTGTCACAGGTGTTCCCTGGCAGGGGGAAGTCCGCTAATTACCTCCCCTGTCCATGGGGAGGCACTAGATGCTACCTGCGTTTCCAGCCCAAACCCCGCCTTTCCCCGGCAGCCCGCACTGGGAGGGACTCGGGGAAGACACTCGAAGGGCTCCTAGGAGATCCCGGGTGCTGCAGACAGAAGACGGAACCTCCCCACACTCAGAATTCCGGAACACGGCTGACTGTGTGGGGGAGGTTCGGGGCCGCCCTCCACGCAGCTGCCTGGTGTCACAGGTGTTCCCTGGCAGGGGGAAGTCCGCTAATTACCTCCCCTGTCCATGGGGAGGCACTAGATGCTACCTGCGTTTCCAGCCCAACCCCCGCCTTTCCCCGGCAGCCCGCACTGGGAGGGACTCGGGGAAGACACTCGAAGGGCTCCTAGGAGATCCCGGGTGCTGCAGACAGAAGACGGAACCTCCCCACACTCAGAATTCCGGAACACGGCTGACTGTTTGGGGGAGGTTCTGGGCCGCCCTCCACGCAGCTGCCTGGTGTCACAGGTGTTCCCTCGCAGGGGGAAGTCCGCTAATTACCTCCCCTGTCCATGGGGAGGCACTAGATGCTACCTGCGTTTCCAGCCCAACCCCCGCCTTTCCCCGGCAGCCCGCACTGGGAGGGACTCGGGGAAGACACTCGAAGGGCTCCTAGGAGATCCCGGGTGCTGCAGACAGAAGACGGAACCTCCCCACACTCAGAATTCCGGAACACGGCTGACTGTGTGGGTGAGGTTCGGGGCCGCCCTCCACGCAGCTGCCTGGTGTCACAGGTGTTCCCTGGCAGGGGAAGACCGCTAATTACCTCCCCTGTCCATGGGGAGGCACTAGATGCTACCTGCGTTTCCAGCCCAACCCCCGCCTTTCCCCGGCAGCCCGCACTGGGAGGGACTCGGGGAAGACACTCGAAGGGCTCCTAGGAGAATCCGGGTGCTGCAGACAGAAGACGGAACCTCCCCACACTCAGAATTCCGGAACACGGGTGACTGTGTGGGTGAGGTTTAGGGCCGCCCTCCACGCAGCTTCCTGGTGTCACAGGTGTTCCCTCGCAGGGGGAAGTCCGCTAATTACCTCCCCTGTCCATGGGGAGGCACTAGATGCTACCTGCGTTTCCAGCCAAACCCCCGCCTTTCCCCGGCAGCCCGCACTGGGAGGGACTCGGGGAACACACTCGAAGGGCTCCTAGGAGATCCCGGGTGCTGCAGACAGAAGACGGAACCTCCCCACACTCAGAATTCCGGAACACGGCTGACTGTGTGGGGGAGGTTCGGGCCGCCCTCCACGCAGCTGCCTGGTGTCACAGGTGTTCCTGGCAGGGGGAAGTCCGCTAATTACCTCCCGTGTCCATGGGGAGGCACTAGATGCTACCTGCGTTTTCCAGCCCAAACCCCGCCTTTCCCGGCAGCCCGCACTGGGAGGGACTGGGGAAGACACTCGAAGGGCTCCTAGGAGATCCCGGGTGCTGCAGACAGAAGACGGAACCTCCCCACACTCAGAATTCCGGAACACGGGTGACTGTGTGGGTGAGGTTTAGGGCGCCCCTCCACGCAGCTGCCTGTGTCACAGGTGTTCCCTGGCAGGGGAAGTCCGCTAATTACCTCCCCTGTCCATGGGGAGGCACTAGATGCTACCTGCGTTTCCAGCCCAACCCCCGCCTTTCCCCGGCAGCCCGCAATGGGAGGGACTCGGGGAAGACACTCGAAGGGCTCCTAGGAGATCCCGGGTGCTGCAGACAGAAGACGGAACCCCCCCACACTCAGAATTCCGGAACACGGCTGACTGTGTGGGGGAGGTTCGGGGCCGCCCTCCACGCAGCTGCCTGGTGTCACAGGTGTTCCCTGGCAGGGGGAAGTCCGCTAATTACCTCCCCTGTCCATGGGGAGGCACTAGATGCTACCTGCGTTTCCAGCCCAACCCCCGCCTTTCCCCGGCAGCCCGCACTGGGAGGGACTCGGGGAAGACACTCGAAGGGCTCCTAGGAGAATCCCGGGTGCTGCAGACAGAAGACGGAACCTCCCCACACTCAGAATTCCGGAACACGGCTGACTGTGTGGGGGAGGTTCGGGGCCGCCCTCCACGCAGCTGCCTGGTGTCACAGGTGTTCCCTCGCAGGGGGAAGTCCGCTAATTACCTCCCCTGTCCATGGGGAGGCACTAGATGCTACCTGCGTTTCCAAGCCCAACCCCCGCCTTTCCCCGGCAGCCCGCACTGGGAGGGACTCGGGGAAGACATCTCGAAGGGCTCCTAGGAGATCCCGGGTGCTGCAGACAGAAGACGGAACCTCCCCACACTCAGAATTCCGGAACACGGCTGACTGTGTGGGAGAGGTTCGGGCCGCCCTCCACGCAGCTGCCTGGTGTCACAGGTGTTCCCTGGCAGGGGGAAGTCCGCTAATTACCTCCCTGTCCATGGGGAGGCACTAGATGCTACCTGCGTTTCCAGCCCAACCCCCGCCTTTCCCCGGCAGCCCGCACTGGGAGGGACTCGGGGAAGACACTCGAAGGGCTCCTAGGAGATCCCGGGTGCTGCAGACAGAAGACGGAACCTCCCCACACTCAGAATTCCGAACACGGGTGACTGTGTGGGTGAGGTTTAGGGCCGCCCTCCACGGAGCTTCCTGGTGTCACAGGTGTTCCCTGCCAGGGGGAAGTCCGCTAATTACCTCCCCTGTCCATGGGGAGGCACTAGATGCTACCTGCGTTTCCAGCCCAACCCCCTCCTTTCCCCTGCAGCCCGCACTGGGAGGGACTCGGGGAAGACACTCGAAGGGCTCCTAGGAGATCCCGGGTGCTGCAGACAGAAGACGGAACCTCCCCACACTCAGAATTCCGGAACACGGCTGACTGTGTGGGGGAGGTTCGGGGCCGCCCTCCACGCAGCTGCCTGGTGTCACAGGTGTTCCCTGGCAGGGGGAAGTCGGCTAATTACCTCCCCTGTCCTTGGGGAGGCACTAGATGCTACCTGCGTTTCCAGCCCTACCCCCTCCTTTCCCCGGCAGCCCGCACTGGGAGGGACCCAGGGAAGACACTCGAAGGGCTCCTAGGAGATCCCGGGTGCTGCAGACTGAAGACGGAACCTCCCCACACTCAGAATTCCGGAACACGGGTGACTGTGTGGGTGATGTTTAGGGCCGCACTCCACGCAGCTTCCTGGTGTCACAGTTCTTCCCTGGCAGGGGTAAGTCCGCTAATTACCTCCCTTGTCCATGGGGAGGCACTAGATGCTACCTGCTTTTCCAGCCCAACCCCCGCCTTTCCCCGGCAGCCCGCACAGGGAGGGACTGGGGGAAGACACTCGAAGGGCTCCTAGGAGAACCCGGGTGCTGCAGACAGAAGACGGAACCTCCCCACACTCAGAATTCCGGAACACGGGTGACTGTGTGGGTGAGGTTTAGGGCCGCCCTCCACGGAGCTTCCTGGTGTCACAGGTGTTCCCTCGGAGGGGGAAGTCCGCTAATTACCTCCCCTGTCCATGGGGAGGCACTAGATGCTACCTGCGTTTCCAGCCAACCCCCGCCTTTCCCTGGCAGCCCGCACTGGGAGGGACTCGGGGAACACACTCGAAGGGCTCCTAGGAGTTCCCGGGTTCTGCAGACAGAAGACGGAACCTCCCCACACTCAGAATTCCGGAACACGGCTGACTGTGTTGCGGAGGTTCGGGGCCGCCCTCCATACAGCTGCCTGGTGTCACAGGTGTTCCCTGGCAGGGGGAAGTCCGCTAATTACCTCCCCTGTCCATGGGGAGGCACTAGATGCTACCTGCGTTTCCAGCCCAACCCCCGCCTTTCCCTGGCAGCCCGCACTGGGAGGGACTCGGGGAACACACTCGAAGGGCTCCTAGGATATCCCGGGTGCTGCAGACAGAAGACGGAACCTCCCCACACTCAGAATTCCGGAACACGGCTGACTGTGTGGGTGAGGTTTAGGGCCGCCCCCCACGCAGCTTCCTGGTGTCACAGGTGTTCCCTCGCTAGGGGAAGTCCGCTAATTACCTCCCCTGTCCATGGGGAGGCACTAGATGCTACCTTCGTTTCCAGCCAAACCTCCGCCTTTCCCCGGCAGCCCGCACTGGGAGGGACTGCGGGAAGACACTCGAAGGGCTCCTAGGAGATCCCGGGTGCTGCAGACAAAAGAAGGAACACTCCCCACACTCAGAATTCCGGAACACGGCTGACTGTGTGGGTGAGGTTTCGGGCCGCACCTCCACCAGCTGCCTGGTGGCACAGGATGTTCTCCTGGCAGGGGGAATTCCGCTAATACCTCCCCTGTCCATGGGAAGGCACTAGATGCTACCTGCGTTTCCATCCCAACCCCCGCCTTTCCCCGGCAGCCCGCACTGGGAGGGAATCGGGAAGACACTAGAAGGGCTTCTAGGAGATCCCGGGTGCTGCAGACAGAAGACGGAACCTCCCCACACTCAGAATTCCGGAACACGGCTGACTGTGTGGGGGAGGTTCGGGGCGCCCTCCACGCAGCTGCCTTGTTGTCACAGGTGTTCCCTGGCAGTGGGAAGTCCGCTTAATTACCTCCCCTTGTCCATGGGGAGGCACTAGATGCTACTAGCTTTGCCAGCCCAACCCCCGCCTTTCCCCGGCATGCCCGCACTGGGAGGGACTCGGGGAAGACTCTCGAAGGGCTCCTAGGAGATCCCGGGGTTCTGCAGACAGAAGACGGAACCTTCCCCACACTCAGAATTCCGGAAACACGGCTGACTGTGTGGGGAGGTTCGGGGCCGCCCTCCACGCAGCTGCCTGGTGTCACAGGTGTTCCCTGGCAGGGGGAAGTCCTCTAATTACCTCCCCTGTCCATGGGGAGGCACTAGATGCTACCCTGCATTTCCGCCAAAACCCCCGCCATTCCCCGGCAGCTCGCACTGGAGGGACTGGGGGAAGACACTAGAAGGGCTCCTAGGAGAACCCGGGTGCTGCAGACATAGACGGAACCTCCCCACACTCAGAATTTCCGGAACACACGGCTGACTGTGTTGGGGGAGGTTCGGGGGCCGCCACCTCGCAGCTGCATGGTGTCACAGGTGTTCCCTCGCAGGGGAAGTCCGCTAATACCCCTCCCTGTCAATGGGGAGGCACTAATGCTCCCTGCTTTTCAAGCAGAAACCCCCGCCTTTCCCCGGCTGCCCGCACTGGGAGGGACTCGGGAAGACTCTCGAAGGGCTCCTAGGAGATCCCGGGTGCTGCATACAAAAGACGGATCTCCCCACACTCAGATCCTGGAACACGGCTGACTGTGTGGGAGAGGTTCGGGGCGCCCTCCACGCAGCTTGCCTGGTGTCACATGTGTTTCCCTGGCAGGGGGAAGTCCGCTAATACCTCCCTTGTCCATGGGGAGGCACTAGATTCTACTGCTTTTCCGTCCCAACCCCCTCCTTTCCCCTGCAGCCCGCACAGGGAGGGACTGGGGGAAGACACTCGAAGGGCTCCAAGGAGAACCCGGGTGCTTGCAGACATAAGACGGAACCTCACCACACTCAGAATTCCGGAACACGGGTGACTGTGTGGTGAGGTTTAGGGCCGCCCTCCACGCAGCTTCCTGGGGTCACAGCTGTTCCCTCGCAGGGGGAAGTCCGCTAATTACCCTCCCCTGTCCATGTGGAGGCACTAGATGCTACCTGCGTTTCCAGCCCAACCCCCCGCCTTTCCCCGGCACCCCGAACTGGGAGGGACTCGGGGAACACACTCGAAGGGCTCCTAGGAGATCCCGGGTGCCTGCAGACAAAGATGGAACCTCCCCACACTCAGAATGCCGAAACACGGCTGACTGTGTGGGGAGGTTCGGGGCCGCCCTCCACGCAGCTGCCTGGTGTCACAGGTGTTCCCTGGCAGGGGGAAGTCGGCTAATTACCTCCCCTGTCCTTGGGGAGGCACTAGATGCTACCTGCGTTTCCAGCCCTACCCCCTCCTTTCCCCGCAGCCGCACTGGTGGACCCAGGGAAGACACTCGAAATGCTCTAGGAGATCCCGGGTGCTGCAGACTGAAGACGGAACCTCCCCACACTCAGAATTCCGGAACCCGGTGACTGGTGGGTGAGGTTTAGGCCGAACCTCCACGCAGCTTCCTGGTGTCACCAGGTGTTCCCGCTCTAGGGGGAAGTCCGCTAATTACCTCCCCTGTCCATGGGAGGCACTAGATGCTACCTGAGTTTCCAGCCCAACCCCCCGCCTTTCCCTGGCAGCCCGCACTGGGGGGACTCGGGGAACACACTCGAAGGCTCCTAGGATCGCCCTGTGCTGCAGACAGAAGACGGAACCTCCCCCACCTCAGAATACCGGAACACGGCTGACTGTGTGGGGGAGTTCGGGGCCGCCCTCCACGCAGCTGCCTGGTGTCACAGGTGTTCCCTGGCAGGGGGAAGTCCTCTAATTACCTCCCTTGTCCATGGGGAGGCACTAGATGCTACATACGTTTCCAGCCCAACCCCTTCCTTTCCCCGGCAGCCCGTATTGGGAATGACTGCGGGAAGACA
>NW_022587759.1:0-66906 GCF_009834535.1 Camelus ferus
TCTACCTGGGGAGTGCAGCCTGGAGTGTCTCTGTGCCTATCTACCTGGGAGTGCAGCCTGGAGTGTCTCTGTGGACTATCTCCCTGCCTGTCTCCCTGCCTATCACATTCGGACATGCAGACTAGAGTGTCTCTGTGGCCTATCTCTCTGCCTGTCTACCTGGGAGGCAGCCTCGAGTGTCTCTGTGTGCCTATCTCTCTACCTGTCTACCTGGGAGATGCAGCCTAGAGTGTCTCTGTGTGCCTAGCTACCTGGGGAGTGCAGCCTGGAGTGTCTCTGTGTCCCTATCTACCTGGGGAGGTGCAGCCTGGAGTGTCTCTGTGTGCCTATCTACCTTGGGAGTGCAGCCTGGAGTGTCTCTGTGTGCCTATTCTCTCTGCCTGTCTACCTGGGGAGTGCAGCCTCGAGTGTCTGTGTGTGCCTATCTCTCTGCCTGTCTACCTGGGGAGTTCAGCCTGGATTGTCTCTGTGTGCTATCTCTCTCCTGTCTACCTGGGGAGGCAGCCTCGAGTGTCTGTGTGACTATCTCTCTGCCTGTCTACCTGGGGAGTGCAGCCTGGAGTGTCTCTGTGTGCCATATCTCTCTGCCTGTCTACCTCGGGAGTGCAGCCTCTAGTGTCTCTGTTGTGCCTATCTCCTCTACCTGTCTACCTGGTAAATGCAGCCTAGTGGTGTCTCTTGGTGCCTATCTACTGGGGGAGTGCAGCCTGGAGTGTCTCTGTGTGCCTATCTAACCTGGGAGATGCAGCCTAGAGTGTCTCTGTGTGCCTATCTCCCTGTCTATATCCCTGCCTGTCTACCTGGGGAGTGCAGCCTAGAGTGTCTCTGTGTGCCTCTCTACCAGGAGATGCAGCCTAGAGTGTCTCTGTGTGCCTAACTCTTGCCTGTCTACCTGGGGAGTGCAGCCTAGAGTGTCTCTGTGGTGCCTATCTCCCTGCCTGTCTCCCTGCCTATCACTTTCGGACATGCAGCCTAGAGTGTCTCTGTGTGCCTATCTCTCTCCTGCCTGTTACCTGGGGAGTGCAGCCTAGAGTGTCTCTGTGTGCCTATCTACCTGGGAGATGCAGCCTAGAGTGTCTCTCTGTGCCTATCTCCCTGTCTATATCCCTGCCTGTCTACCTGGGAGTGCAGCCTAGAGTGTCTCTGTGTGCCTATCTACCTGGGGAGTGCATCCTAGAGTGTCTCTGTGTGCCTATCTGTCTACCTGTCTACCTGGGAGATGCAGCCTAGAGTGTCTCTGTGTGCCTATCTCCCTGCCTGTCTCCCTGCCTATCACTTTCGGACATGCAGCCTAGAGTCTCTCTGTGTGCCAATCTACCTGGGGAGTGCAGCCTGGAGTGTCTCTGTGTGCCTATCTTCCTGTCTATTTCCCATGCCTGTCTACCTGGGGAGTGCAGCCTAGAGTGTCTCTGTGTGCCTATCTACCTGGGGAGTGCAGCCTAGAGTGTCTCTGTGTGCCTATCTCTCTGCCTGTCTACCTGGGAGTGCAGCCTAGAGTGTCTCTGTGTGCCTATCTACCTGGGGAGTGCAGCCTAGAGTGTCGTGTCTCTGTGTGCCTATCTCTTGCTGTCTACCTGGGGAGTGCAGCCTCGGTGTCCTCTGTGTGCCTATGTCTCTGCCTGTCTACCTCGGGAGTGCAGCCTCGAGTGTCTCTGTGTGCCTATCTCTCTACCTGTCTACCTCGTAAATGCAGCCTAGAGTGTCTCTGTGTGCCTATCTCCCTGCCTGTCTCCCTGCCTATCACTTTCGGACATGCAGCCTAGAGTGTCTCTGTGTGCCTATCTACCTGGGGAGTGCAGCCTGGAGTGTCTCTGTGTAACTATCTCTCTACCTGTCTACATGGGAGATGCAGCCTAGACTGTCTCTGTGTGCCTATCTACCTGGGGAGTGCAGCCTGGAGTGTCTCTGTGTGCCTATCTACGTCGGGAGTGCAGCCTAGAGTGTCTCTGTGTGCCTATCTCCCTGTCTATCTCTCTGCCTATCTACCTGGGGAGTGCAGCCTGGAGTGTCTCTGTGTGCCTAACTCTCTGCCTGTCTACCTGGGGAGTGCAGCCTAGAGTGTCTCTGTGTGCCTATCTACCTGGGAGATGCAGCCTAGAGTGTCTCTCTGTGCCTATCTCCCTGTCTATCTCTCTGCCTGTCTACCTCGGGAGTGCAGCCTCGAGTGTCTCTGTGTGCCTATCTCTCTACCTGTCTACCTGGTAAATGCAGCCTAGAGTGTCTCTGTGTGCCTATCTCCCTGCCTGTCTCCCTGCCTATCACTTTCGGACATGCAGCCTAGAGTGTCTCTGTGTGCCTATCTACCTGGGGAGTGCAGCCTGGAGTGTCTCTGTGTAACTATCTCTCTACCTGTCTACCTGGGAGATGCAGCCTAGAGTGTCTCTGTGTGCCTATCTTCCTGTCTATTTCCCTGCCTGTCTACCTGGGGAGTGCAGCCTGGAGTGTCTCTGTGTGCCTATCTCCCTGCCTGTCTCACTGCCTATCACTTTCGGACATGCAGCCTAGAGTGTCTCTGTGTGCCTATCTACCTGGGGAGTGCAGCCTGGAGTGTCTCTGTGTGCCTATCTCTCTGCCTGTCTAACTGGGAGATGCAGCCTAGAGTGTCTCTGTGTGCCTATCTACCTGGGGAGTGCAGCCTGGAGTGTCTCTCTGTGCCTATCTCTCTGCCTGTCTACCTGGGGAGTGCAGCCTCGAGTGTCTCTGTGTGCCTATCTCTCTACCTGTCTACCTGGGGAGTGCAGCCTGGAGTGTCTCTGTGTCCCTATCTACCTGGGGAGTGCAGCCTGGAGTGTCTCTGTGTGCCTATCTACCTGGGGAGTGCAGCCTGGAGTGTCTCTTTGTGCCTATCTCTCTGCCTGTCTACCTGGGGAGTGCAGCCTCGAGTGTCTGTGTGTGCCTATCTCTCTGCCTGTCTACCTGGGGAGTGCAGCCTGGAGTGTCTCTGTGTGCCTATCTCTCTGCCTGTCTACCTGGGGAGTGCAGCCTCGAGTGTCTCTGTGTGACTATCTCTCTGCCTGTCTACCTGGGGAGTGCAGCCTGGAGTGTCTCTGTGTGCCTATCTCTCTGCCTGTCTACCTCGGGAGTGCAGCCTCTAGTGTCTCTGTGTGCCTATCTCTCTACCTGTCTACCTGGTAAATGCAGCCTAGTGTGTCTCTGTGTGCCTATCTACCTGGGGAGTGCAGCCTGGAGTGTCTCTGTGTGCCTATCTACCTGGGAGATGCAGCCTAGAGTGTCTCTGTGTGCCTATCTCCCTGTCTATATCCCTGCCTGTCTACCTGGGGAGTGCAGCCTAGAGTGTCTCTGTGTGCCTATCTACCAGGGAGATGCAGCCTAGAGTGTCTCTGTGTGCCTAACTCTGTGCCTGTCTACCTGGGGAGTGCAGCCTAGAGTGTCTCTGTGTGCCTATCTCCCTGCCTGTCTCCCTGCCTATCACTTTCGGACATGCAGCCTAGAGTGTCTCTGTGTGCCTATCTCTCTGCCTGTTACCTGGGGAGTGCAGCCTAGAGTGTCTCTGTGTGCCTATCTACCTGGGGAGTGCAGCCTGGAGTGTCTCTGTGTGACTATCTCTCTGCCTGTCTACCTGGGGAGTGCAGCCTAGAGTGTCTCTGTGTGCCTATCTCTCTGCCTGTCTAACTGGGAGATGCAGCCTAGAGTGTCTCTGTGTGCCTATCTACCTGGGGAGTGCAGCCTGGAGTGTCTCTCTGTGCCTATCTCTCTGCCTGTCTACCTCGGGAGTGCAGCCTAGAGTGTCTCTGTGTGCCTATCTCCCTGTCTATTTCCCTGCCTGTCTACCTGGGGAGTGCAGCCTGGAGTGTCTCTGTGTGCCTATCTCCCTGTCTATTTCACTGCCTGTCTACCTGGGGAGTGCAGCCTAGAGTGTCTCTGTGTGCCTATCTCTCTGCCTGTCTACCTCGGGAGTGCAGCCTCGAGTGTCTCTGTGTGCCTATCTCTCTACCTGTCTACCTGGTAGATGCAGCCTAGAGTGTCTCTGTGTGCCTATCTACCTGGGGAGTGCAGCCTGGAGTGTCTCTGTGTGACTATCTCCCTGCCTGTCTCCCTGCCTATCACATTCGGACATGCAGCCTAGAGTGTCTCTGTGTGCCTATCTACCTGGGGAGTGCAGCCTGGAGTGTCTCTGTGTGCCTATCTACCTGGGGAGTGCAGCCTGGAGTGTCTCTGTGTGACTATCTCCCTGCCTGTCTCCCTGCCTATCACATTCGGACATGCAGCCTAGAGTGTCTCTGTGTGCCTATCTCTCTGCCTGTCTACCTGGGGAGTGCAGCCTCGAGTGTCTCTGTGTGCCTATCTCTCTACCTGTCTACCTGGGAGATGCAGCCTAGAGTGTCTCTGTGTGCCTATCTACCTGGGGAGTGCAGCCTGGAGTGTCTCTGTGTCCCTATCTACCTGGGGAGTGCAGCCTGGAGTGTCTCTGTGTGCCTATCTACCTGGGGAGTGCAGCCTGGAGTGTCTCTGTGTGCCTATCTCTCTGCCTGTCTACCTGGGGAGTGCAGCCTCGAGTGTCTGTGTGTGCCTATCTCTCTGCCTGTCTACCTGGGGAGTGCAGCCTGGAGTGTCTCTGTGTGCCTATCTCTCTGCCTGTCTACCTGGGGAGTGCAGCCTCGAGTGTCTCTGTGTGACTATCTCTCTGCCTGTCTACCTGGGGAGTGCAGCCTGGAGTGTCTCTGTGTGGCCTATCTCTCTGCCTGTCTACCTCGGGAGTGCAGCCTCTAGTGTCTCTGTGTGCCTATCTCTCTACCTGTCTACCTGGTAAATGCAGCCTAGTGTGTCTCTGTGTGCCTATCTACCTGGGGAGTGCAGCCTGGAGTGTCTCTGTGTGCCTATCTACCTGGGAGATGCAGCCTAGAGTGTCTCTGTGTGCCTATCTCCCTGTCTATATCCCTGCCTGTCTACCTGGGGAGTGCAGCCTAGAGTGTCTCTGTGTGCCTCTCTACCAGGGAGATGCAGCCTAGAGTGTCTCTGTGTGCCTAACTCTCTGCCTGTCTACCTGGGGAGTGCAGCCTAGAGTGTCTCTGTGTGCCTATCTCCCTGCCTGTCTCCCTGCCTATCACTTTCGGACATGCAGCCTAGAGTGTCTCTGTGTGCCTATCTCTCTGCCTGTTACCTGGGGAGTGCAGCCTAGAGTGTCTCTGTGTGCCTATCTACCTGGGAGATGCAGCCTAGAGTGTCTCTCTGTGCCTATCTCCCTGTCTATATCCCTGCCTGTCTACCTCAGGGATGTATCCTAGAGTGTCTCTGTGTGCCTATCTCCCTGAGGAGTGCAGCCTAGAGTGTCTCTTTGTGCCTATCTACCTGGGAGATGCAGCCTAGAGTGTCTCTGTGTGCCTATCTACCTGGGGAGTGCAGCCTAGAGTGTCTCTGTGTGCCTATCTCTCTACGTGTCTACCTGGGAGATGCAGCCTAGAGTGTCTCTGTGTGCCTATCTACCTGGGGAGTGCAGCCTAGAGTGTCTCTGTGTGCCTATCTCCCTGCCTGTCTCCCTGCCTATCACTTTCGGACATGCAGCCTAGAGTCTCTCTGTGTGCCAATCTACCTGGGGAGTGCAGCCTGGAGTGTCTCTGTGTGCCTATCTTCCTGTCTATTTCCCTGCCTGTCTACCTGGGGAGTGCAGCCTGGAGTGTCTCTGTGTGCCTATCTACCTGGGGAGTGCAGCCTAGAGTGTCTCTGTGTGCCTATCTCTCTGCCTGTCTACCTGGGGAGTGCAGCCTCGAGTGTCTCTGTGTGCCTATCTCTCTGCCTGTCTACCTGGGGAGTGCAGCCTAGAGTATCTCTGTGTGCCTATCTACCTGGGGAGTGCAGCCTGGAGTGTCTCTGTCTGCCTAACGCTCTGCCTGTCTACCTGGGGATTGCAGCCTAGAGTGTCTCTGTGTGCCTATCTCCCTGTCTATTTCACTGCCTGTCTACCTGGGGAGTTCAGCCTGGAGTGTCTCTGTGTGCCTATCTCTCTGCCTGTCTACCTGGGGAGTGCAGCCTAGTGTGTCTCTGTGTGCCTATCTCCCTGCCTGTCTCCCTGCCTATCACTTTCGGACATGCAGCCTAGAGTGTCTCTGTGTGCCTATCTACCTGGGGAGTGCAGCCTGGAGTGTCTCTGTGTGACTATCTCTCTGCCTGTCTACCTGGGGAGTGCAGCCTAGAGTGTCTCTGTGTGCCTATCTCTCTGCCTGTCTAACTGGGAGATGCAGCCTAGAGTGTCTCTGTGTGCCTATCTACCTGGGGAGTGCAGCCTGGAGTGTCTCTGTGTGCCTATCTCCCTGTCTATTTCCCTGCCTGTCTACCTGGGGAGTGCAGCGTAGAGTGTCTCTGTGTGCCTATCTCCCTGCCTGTCTCCCTGCCTATCACTTTCGGACATGCAGCCTAGAGTGTCTCTGTGTGCCTATCTCTCTGCCTGTTACCTGGGGAGTGCAGCCTAGAGTGTCTCTGTGTGCCTATCTACCTGGGAGATGCAGCCTAGAGTGTCTCTGTGTGCCTATCTCCCTGTCTATATCCCTGCCTGTCTACCTGGGGAGTGCAGCCTAGAGTGTCTCTGTGTGCCTATCTACCTGGGGAGTGCAGCCTGGAGTGTCTCTGTGTGACTATCTCCCTGCCTGTCTCCCTGCCTATCACATTCGGACATGCAGCCGAGAGTGTCTCTGTGTGCCTATCTACCTGGGGAGTGCAGCCTGGAGTGTCTCTGTGTGCCTATCTACCTGGGGAGTGCAGCCTGGAGTGTCTCTCTGTGCCTATCTCTCTGCCTGTCTACCTCGGGAGTGCAGCCTAGAGTGTCTCTGTGTGCCTATCTCCCTGTCTATTTCCCTGCCTGTCTACCTGGGGAGTGCAGCCTGGAGTGTCTCTGTGTGCCTATCTCCCTGTCTATTTCACTGCCTGTCTACCTGGGGAGTGCAGCCTAGAGTGTCTCTGTGTGCCTATCTCTCTGCCTGTCTACCTCGGGAGTGCAGCCTCGAGTGTCTCTGTGTGCCTATCTCTCTACCTGTCTACCTGGTAGATGCAGCCTGGAGTGTCTCTGTGTGCCTATCTACCTGGGGAGTGCAGCCTGGAGTGTCTCTGTGTGCCTATCTCTCTGCCTGTCTACCTGGGGAGTGCAGCCTCGAGTGTCTGTGTGTGCCTATCTCTCTGCCTGTCTACCTGGGGAGTGCAGCCTGGAGTGTCTCTGTGTGCCTATCTCTCTGCCTGTCTACCTGGGGAGTGCAGCCTCGAGTGTCTCTGTGTGCCTATCTCTCTGCCTGTCTACCTGGGGAGTGCAGCCTCGAGTGTCTCTGTGTGACTATCTCTCTGCCTGTCTACCTGGGGAGTGCAGCCTAGAGTGTCTCTGTGTGCCTATCTCCCTGCCTGTCTACCTCGGAAATGCAGACTGTAGTGTCTCTGTGTGCCTGTCTCCCTGCCTGTCTACCTCAGGGATGTAGCCTAGAGTGTCTCTGTGTGCCTATCTCCCTGTCTATTTCCCTGCCTGTCTACCTGGGGAGTGCAGCCTGCAGTGTCTCTGTGTAACTATCTCTCTGCCTGTCTACCTGGGGAGTGCAGCCTAGAGTGTCTCTGTGTGCCTATCTCTCTGCCTGTCTACCTGGGGAGTGCAGCCTCGAGTGTCTCTGTGTGCCTATCTCTCTACCTGTCTACATGGTAAATGCAGCCTAGTGTGTCTCTGTGTGCCTATCTACCTGGGGAGTGCAGCCTGGAGTGTCTCTGTGTGCCTATCTCTCTGCCTGTCTACCTCGGGAGTGCAGCCTCTAGTGTCTCTGTGTGCCTATCTCTCTACCTGTCTACCTGGTAAATGCAGCCTAGTGTGTCTCTGTGTGCCTATCTACCTGGGGAGTGCAGCCTGGAGTGTCTCTGTGTGACTATCTCCCTGCCTGTCTCCCTGCCTATCACATTCGGACATGCAGCCTGGAGTGTCTCTGTGTGCCTATCTACCTGGGAGATGCAGCCTAGAGTGTCTCTGTGTGCCTATCTCCCTGTCTATATCCCTGCCTGTCTACCTGGGGAGTGCAGCCTAGAGTGTCTCTGTGTGCCTATCTACCAGGGAGATGCAGCCTAGAGTGTCTCTGTGTGCCTAACTCTCTGCCTGTCTACCTGGGGAGTGCAGCCTAGAGTGTCTCTGTGTGCCTATCTCCCTGCCTGTCTACCTCGGGAGTGCAGCCTCTAGTGTCTCTGTGTGCCTATCTCTCTACCTGTCTACCTGGTAAATGCAGCCTAGTGTGTCTCTGTGTGCCTATCTACCTGGGGAGTGCAGCCTAGAGTGTCTCTGTGTGCCTATCTCCCTGCCTGTCTCCCTGCCTATCACATTCGGACATGCAGCCTGGAGTGTCTCTGTGTGCCTATCTACCTGGGAGATGCAGCCTAGAGTGTCTCTGTGTGCCTATCTCCCTGTCTATATCCCTGCCTGTCTACCTGGGGAGTGCAGCCTAGAGTGTCTCTGTGTGCCTATCTCCCTGCCTGTCTCCCTGCCTATCACTTTCGGACATGCAGCCTAGAGTGTCTCTGTGTGCCTATCTCTCTGCCTGTTACCTGGGGAGTGCAGCCTAGAGTGTCTCTGTGTGCCTATCTACCTGGGAGATGCAGCCTAGAGTGTCTCTGTGTGCCTATCTGTCTACCTGTCTACCTGGGAGATGCAGCCTAGAGTGTCTCTGTGTGCCTATCTACCTGGGGAGTGCAGCCTAGAGTGTCTCTGTGTGCCTATCTCCCTGCCTGTCTCCCTGCCTATCACTTTCGGACATGCAGCCTAGAGTCTCTCTGTGTGCCAATCTACCTGGGGAGTGCAGCCTGGAGTGTCTCTGTGTGCCTATCTTCCTGTCTATTTCCCTGCCTGTCTACCTGGGGAGTGCAGCCTAGAGTGTCTCTCTGTGCCTATCTACCTGGGGACTGCAGCCTAGAGTGTCTCTGTGTGCCTATCTCTCTGCCTGTCTACCTGGGGAGTGCAGCCTGGAGTGTCTCTGTGTGCCTATCTACCTCGGGAGTGCAGCCTAGAGTGTCTCTGTGTGCCTATGTTCCTCGGGAGTGCAGCCTGGAGTGTC
This sequence comes from Camelus ferus, assembly GCF_009834535.1. Classification (NCBI taxonomy): domain Eukaryota; kingdom Metazoa; phylum Chordata; class Mammalia; order Artiodactyla; family Camelidae; genus Camelus; species Camelus ferus. Next base: position 9,024 of record NW_022587759.1, read on the forward strand.
TCTGTGTTTCTATCTACCTGGGGAGTGCAGCCTGGAGTGTCTCTGTGTGCCTATCTACCTGGGGAGTGCAGCCTGGAGTGTCTCTGTGTGACTATCTCCCTGCCAGTCTCCCTGCCTATCACTTTCGGACATGCAGCCTAGAGTGTCTCTGTGTGCCTATCTACCTGGGGAGTGCAGCCTAGAGTGTCTCTGTGTGCCTATCTCCCTGCCTGTCTCCCTGCCTATCACTTTCGGACATGCAGCCTAGAGTGTCTCTGTGTGCCTATCTCTCAGCCTGTTACCTGGGGAGTGCAGCCTAGAGTGTCTCTGTGTGCCTATCTACCTGGGAGATGCAGCCTAGAGTGTCTCTGTGTGCCTATGTTCCTCGGGAGTGCAGCCTAGAGTGTCTCTGTGTGCCTATCTACCTGGGGATTGGAGCCTTGAGTGTCTCTGTGTGCCTATCTCTCTGCCTGTCTACCTGGGGGGTGCAGCCTACAGTGTCTCTGTGTGCCTATCTACCTGGGAGATGCAGCCTAGAGTGTCTCTGTGTGCCTATCTCCCTGTCTGTCTCCCTGCCTATCACTTTCGGACATGCAGCCTAGAGTGTCTCTGTGTGCCTATCTACCTGGGAGATGCAGCCTAGAGTGTCTCTGTGTGCCTATCTCCCTGTGTGTCTCCCTGCCTATCACTTTCGGACATGCAGCCTAGAGTGTTTCTGTGTGCCTATCTCCCTGTCTATTTCACAGCCTGTCTACCTGGGGAGTGCAGCCTAGAGTGTCTCTGTGTGCCTATCTACGTGGGAGATGCAGCCTGGAGTGACTCTGTGTGCCTATCTCTCTGCCTGTCTACCTGGGGAGTGCAGCCTGGAGTGTCTCTGTGTGCCTATCTACCTGGGAGATGCAGCCTGGAGTGTCTCTGTGTGCCTATCTACCTGGGAGATGCAGCCTAGAGTGTCTCTGTGTGCCTATCCTTCTCGGGAGTGCAGCCTGGAGTGTCTCTGTGTGCCTATCTACCTGGGGAGTGCAGCGTAGAGTGCCTCTGTGTGCCTGTCTACCTGGGGAGTGCAGCCTTGAGTGTCTCTGTGTGCCTATCTCCCTGCCTATCTACCTGGGAAGGGCAGCCTGGTGTGTCTCCGTGTGCCTATCTACCCGGGGAGTGCAGCCTTGAGTGTCTCTGTGTGCCTATCTCTCTGCCTGTCTACCTGGGGAGTGCAGCTTGGAGTGTCTCTGTGTGCCTATCTACCTGGGAGATGCAGCCTAGAGTGTCTCTGTGTGCCTATCTACCTGGGGAGTGCAGCCTGGAGTGTCTCTGTGTGCCTATCTTCCTGTCTATTTCCCTGCCTGTCTACCTGGGGAGTGCAGCCTTGAGTGTCTCTCTGTGCCTATCTACCTGGGAGATGCAGCCTAGAGTGTCTCTGTGTGCCTATCTCCCTGTCTATATCCCTGCCTGTCTACCTGGGGAGTGCAGCCTGGAGTGTCTCTGTGTGCCTAACTCTCTGCCTGTGTACCTGGGGAGTGCAGCCTAGAGTGTCTGTGTGTGACTATCTCTCTGCCTGTCTACCTGGGGAGTGCAGCCTAGAGTGTCTCTGTGTACCTAACTCTCTGCCTGTCTACCTGGGGAGTGCAGCCTAGAGTGTCTCTGTGTGCCTATCTACCTGGGAGATGCAGCCTAGAGTGTCTCTCTGTGCCTATCTCCCTGTCTATCTCTCTGCCTATCTACCTGGGGAGTGCAGCCTCGAGTGTCTCTGTGTGCCTATCTCCCTGCATGTCTCCCTGCCTATCACTTTCGGACATGCAGCCTAGAGTGTCTCTGTGTGCCTATCTACCTGGGGAGTGCAGCCTGGAGTGTCTCTGTGTGCCTAACTCCCTGTCTATTTCCCTGCCTATCTACCTGGGGAGTGCAGCCGGGAGTGTCTCTGTGTGCCTATCTCCCTGTCTGTCTCCCTGCCTATCACTTTCGGACATGCAGCCTAGAGTGTCTCTGTGTGCCTATCTCCCTGTCTATTTCACTGCCTGTCTACCTGGGGAGTGCAGCCTAGAGTTTCTCTGTGTGCCTATCTACCTGGGGAGTGCAGCCTAGAGTGTCTCTGTGTGCCTATCTCTCTGCCTGTCTACCTGGGGAGTGCAGCCTGGAGTGTCTCTGTGTGCCTATCTACCTGGGGAGTGCAGCCTAGAGTGTCTCTGTGTGCCTATCTACCTGGGAGATGCAGCCTAGAGTGTCTCTGTGTGCCTATCTCCCTGTCCGTCTCCCTGCCTGTCTACCTGGGGAGTGCAGCCTTGAGTGTCTCTGTGTGCCTATCTACCTCGGGAGTGCAGCCTAGAGTGTCTCTGTGTGCCTATCTCTCTGCCTGTCTACCTGGGGAGTGCAGCCTAGAGTGTCTCTGTGTGCCTATCTTCCTCGGAGATGCAGCCTCGAGTGTCTCTGTGTGCCTATCTACCTGGGGAGTGCAGCCTGGAGTGTCTCTGTGTGCCTATCTCCCGGCCTGTCTCCCTGCCTATCACTTTCGGACATGCAGCCTAGAGTGTCTCTGTGTGCCTATCTACCTGGGGATTGGAGCCTAGAATGTCTCTGTGTGCCTATCTCCCTGTCTATTTCCCTGCCTATCTACCTGGGGAGTGCAGCCTGGAGTGTCTCTGTGTGCCTATCTCCCTGTCTATTTCACTGCCTGTCTACCTGGGGAGTGCAGCCTAGAGTGTCTCTGTGTGCCTATCTACCTGGGGAGTGCAGCCTTGAGTGTCTCTGTGTGCCTATCTACCTGAGGAGTGCAGCCTAGAGTGTCTCTGTGTGCCTGTCTTTCTCGGGAGTGCAGCCTAGTGTGTCTCTGTGTTTCTGTCTACCTGGGGAGTGCAGCCTAGAGTGTCTCTGTGTGCCTATCTACCTGGGAGATGCAGCCTAGAGTGTCTCTGTGTGCCTATCTCCCTGTCTGTCTCCCTGCCTATCACTTTCGGACATGCAGCCTAGAGTGTCTCTGTGTGCCTATCTACCTGGGAGATGCAGCCTAGAGTGTCTCTGTGTGCCTATCTACCTGGGGATTGGAGCCTAGAGTGTCTCTGTGTGCCTATCTCTCTACCTGTCTACCTCGGGGATGCAGCCTAGAGTGTTTCTGTGTTCCTATCTACCTCTCTATCTCTCTGCCTGTCTACCGGGGAGTGCAGCCTTGAGTGTCTCTGTGTGCCTATGTACCTGGGAGATGCAGCCTAGAGTGTCTCTGTGTGCCTATCTTCCTCGGGAGTGCAGCCTAGAATGTCTCTGTGTGCCTATCTCCCTGCCTGTCTCCCGGCCTATCACTTTCGGACATGCAGCCTAGAGTGTCTCTCTGTGCCTATCTACCTGGGGAGTGCAGCCTGGAGTGTCTCTGTGTGCCTATCTCTCTGCCTGTCTACCTGGGGAGTGCAGCCTGGAGTGTCTCTGTGTGCCTATCTACCTGGGAGATGCAGCCTAGAGTGTCTCTGTGTGCCTATCTACCTGGGGATTGGAGCCTAGAATGTCTCTGTGTGCCTATCTCCCTGTCTATTTCCCTGCCTATCTACCTGGGGATTGCATCCTGGAGTGTCTCTGTGTGCCTATCTCCCTGTCTGTCTCCCTGCCTATCACTTTCGGACATGCAGCCTAGAGTGTCTCTGTGTGCCTATGTTCCTCGGGAGTGCAGCCTAGAGTGTCTCTGTGTGCCTATCTACCTGGGAGATGCAGCCTAGAGTGTCTCTGTGTGCCTATCTCTCTGCCTGTCTACCTGGGGAGTGCAGCTTGGAGTGTCTCTGTGTGCCCATCTACCTGGGAGATGCAGCCTAGAGTGTCTCTGTGTGCCTATCTCCCTGTCTGTCTCCCTGCCTATCACTTTCGGACATGCAGCCTTGAGTGTCTCTGTGTGCCTGTCTACCTGGGGAGTGCAGCCTTGAGTGTCTCTGTGTGCCTATCTCCCTGCCTATCTACCTGGGAAGGGCAGCCTGGTGTGTCTCCCTGTGCCTATCTACCGGGGGAGTGCAGCCTAGAGTGTCTCTGTGTGCTTATCTACCTCGGGAGTGCAGCCTAGAGTGTCTCTGTGTGCCTATCTACCTGGGGATTTGAGCCTAGAATGTCTCTGTGTGCCTATCTCCCTGCCTGTCTCCCTGCCTATCACTTTCGGACATGCAGCCTAGAGTGTCTCTGTGTGCCTATCTACCGGGGGAGTGCAGCCTAGAGTGCTCTGTGTGCCTATCTACCTGGGGATTGGAGCCTAGAATGTCTCTGTGTGCCTATCTCCCTGCCTGTCTCCCTGCCTATCACTTTCGGACATGCAGCCTAGAGTGTTTCTTTGTGCCTATCTCCCTGTCTATTTCACTGCCTGTCTACCTGGGGAGTGCAGCCTGGATTGTCTTTGTGTGCCTATCTACCTGGGAGATGCAGCCTAGAGTGTCTCTGTGTGCCTATCTACCTGGGAGATGCAGCCTAGAGTGTCTCTGTGTGCCTATCTCCCTGTCCGTCTCCCTGCCTGTCTACCTGGGGAGTGCAGCCTTGAGTGTCTCTGTGTGCCTATCTACCTCGGGAGTGCAGCCTAGAGTGTCTCTGTGTGCCTATGTTCCTCGGGAGTGCAGCCTACAGTGTCTCTGTGTGCCTATCTACCTGGGGAGTGCAGCCTGGAGTGTCTCTGTGTGCCTATCTCCCTGCCTGTCTCCCTGCCTATCACTTTCAGACATGCAGCCTAGAGTGTCTCTGTGTGCCTATCTCCCTGTCTATTTCACTGCCTGTCTACCTGGGGAGTGCAGCCTAGAGTGTCTCTGTGTGCCTATGTTCCTCGGGAGTGCAGCCTAGAGTGTCTCTGTGTGCCTATCTACCTGGGGATTGGAGCCTTGAGTGTCTCTGTGTGCCTATCTCTCTGCCTGTCTACCTGGGGGGTGCAGCCTACAGTGTCTCTGTGTGCCTATCTACCTGGGAGATGCAGCCTAGAGTGTCTCTGTGTGCCTATCTACCTGGGAGATGCAGCCTAGAGTGTCTCTGTGTGCCTATCTCCCTGTGTGTCTCCCTGCCTATCACTTTCGGACATGCAGCCTAGAGTGTTTCTGTGTGCCTATCTCCCTGTCTATTTCACAGCCTGTCTACCTGGGGAGTGCAGCCTAGAGTGTCTCTGTGTGCCTATCTACGTGGGAGATGCAGCCTGGAGTGACTCTGTGTGCCTATCTCTCTGCCTGTCTACCTGGGGAGTGCAGCCTGGAGTGTCTATGTGTGCCTATCTACCTGGGAGATGCAGCCTGGAGTGTCTCATGTGCCTATCTACCTGGGAGATGCAGCCTAGAGTGTCTCTGTGTGCCTATCTCCCTGTCAATTTCTCTGCCTATCTACCTGGGGAGTGCAGCCTGGAGTGTCTCTGTGTGCCTATCTACCTGGGGAGTGCAGCCTGGAGTGTCTCTGTGTGCCTATCTACCTGGGGAGTGCAGCCTGGAGTGTCTCTGTGTGCCTATCTACCTGGGGAGTGCAGCCTAGAGTGTCTCTGTGTGCTTATCTACCTCGGGAGTGCAGCCTAGAGTGTCTCTGTGTGCCTATCTACCTGGGAGATGCAGCCTAGAGTGTCTCTGTGTGCCTATCTCTCTGCCTGTCTACCTGGGGAGTGCAGCTTGGAGTGTCTCTGTGTGCCTATCTACATGGGAGATGCAGCCTAGAGTGTCTCTGTGTGCCTATCTACCTGGGGAGTGCAGCCTGGAGTGTCTCTGTGTGCCTATCTCCCTGAGGAGTGCAGCCTAGAGTGTCTCTTTGTGCCTATCTACCTGGGGAGTGCAGCCTAGAGTGTCTCTGTGTGCTTATCTCTCTGCCTGTCTACCTGGGAGATGCAGCCTAGAGTATCTCAGTGTGCCTATCTCCCTGTCTATTTCCCTGCCTGTCTACCTGGGGAGTGAAGCCTGGAATGTCTCTGTGTGCTTATCTCCCTGTCTATTTCCCTGCCTGTCTACCTGGGGAGTGCAGCCTGGAGTGTCTCTGTGTGCCTATCTACCTGGGAGATGCAGCCTAGAGTGTCTCTGTGTGCCTATCTCCCTGCCTGTCTCCCTGCCTATCACTTTCGGACATGCAGCCTAGAGTGTCTCTGTGTGCCTATCTCTCTGCCTGTCTACCTGGGAGATGCAGCCTAGAGTGTCTCTGTGTGCCTATCTCCCTGCCTGTATCCCTGCCTATCACTTTCGGACATGCAGCCTAGAGTGTCTCTGTGTGCCTATCTCTCTGCCTGTCTACCTGGGAGATGCAGCCTAGAGTATCTCTGTGTGCCTATCTCCCTGTCTATTTCCCTGCCTGTCTACCTGGGGAGTGCAGCCTAGAGTGTCTCTGTGTGCGTATCTCTCTGCCTGTCTACCTGGGAGATGCAGCCTAGAGTGTCTCTGAGTGCCTATCTCTCTACCTGTCTACCTCGGGGATGCAGACTGTAGTGTCTCTGTGTGCCTATCTCTCTGCCTGTCTACCTGGGAGATGCAGCCTAGAGTGTCTCTGTGTGCCCATCTACCTGGGGAGTGCAGCCTTGAGTGTCTCTGTGTGCCTATCTCTCTGCCTGTCTACCTGGGAGATGCAGCCTAGAGTGTCTCTGAGTGCCTATCTCTCTACCTGTCTACCTCGGGGATGCAGACTGTAGTGTCTCTGTGTGCCTATCTCTCTGCCTGTCTACCTGGGAGATGCAGCCTAGAGTGTCTCTGTGTGCCTATCTCTCTGCCTGTCTACCTGGGAGATGCAGCCTAGAGTGTCTCTGTGTGCCTATCTACCTGGAGAGTGCAGCCTTGAGTGTCTCTGTGTGCCTGTCTACCTGGGGAGTGAAGCCTGGAATGTCTCTGTGTGCTTATCTCCCTGTCTATTTCCCTGCCTGTCTACCTGGGAGATGCAGCCTAGAGTGTCTCTGTGTGCCTATCTCCCTGCCTGTCTCCCTGCCTATCACTTTCGGACATGCAGCCTAGAGTGTCTCTGTGTGCCTATCTACCTGGGAGATGCAGCCTAGAGTGTCTCTGTGTGCCTATCTCTCTGCCTGTCTACCTGGGAGATGCAGCCTAGAGTGTCTCTGTGTGCCTATCTCCCTGCCTGTCTCCCTGCCTATCACTTTCGGACATGCAGCCTAGAGTGTCTCTGTGTGCCTATCTACCTGGGAGATGCAGCCTAGAGTGTCTCTCTGTGCCTATCTCTCTGCCTGTCTACCTGGGAGATGCAGCCTAGAGTGTCTCTGTGTGCCTATCTCCCTGCCTGTCTCCCTGCCTATCACTTTCGGACATGCAGCCTAGAGTGTCTCTGTGTGCCTATCTCTCTGCCTGTCTACCTGGGAGATGCAGCCTAGAGTGTCTCTGTGTGCCTATCTCTCTGCCTGTCTACCTGGGAGATGCAGCCTAGAGTATCTCTGTGTGCCTATCTCCCTGTCTATTTCCCTGCCTGTCTACCTGGGAGATGCAGCCTAGAGTGTCTCTGTGTGCCTATCTCTCTGCCTATCTACCTGGGAGATGCAGCCTAGAGTGTCTCTGTGTGCCTATCTCTCTGCCTGTCTACCTGGGAGATGCAGCCTAGAGTGTCTCTGTGTGCCTATCTACCTGGGGAGTGCAGCCTTGAGTGTCTCTGTGTGCCTATCTACCTGGGAGATGCAGCCTAGAGTGTCTCTGTGTGCCTATCTCCCTGCCTGTCTCCCTGCCTAACACTTTCGGACATGCAGCCTAGAGTGTCTCTGTGTGCCTATCTCTCTGCCTGTCTACCTGGGAGATGCAGCCTAGAGTATCTCAGTGTGCCTATCTCCCTGTCTATTTCCCTGCCTGTCTACCTGGGAGATGCAGCCTAGAGTGTCTCTGAGTGCCTATCTCTCTGCCTATCTCTCTGCCTGTCTACCTGGGAGATGCAGCCTAGAGTGTCTCTGTGTGCCTATCTACCTGGGGAGGGCAGCCTTGAGTGTCTCTGTGTGCCTGTCTACCTGGGGAGTGAAGCCTGGAATGTCTCTGTGTGCTTATCTCCCTGTGTATTTCCCTGCCTGTCTACCTGTGGAGTGCAGCCTAGAGTGTCTCTGTGTGCGTATCTCTCTGCCTGTCTACCTGGGAGATGCAGCCTAGAGTGTCTCTGTGTGCCTATCTACCTGGGGAGTGCAGCCTTGAGTGTCTCTGTGTGCCTGTCTACCTGGGGAGTGCAGCCTAGTGTGTCTGTGTGTGCCTATCTCTCTGCCTGTCTACCTGGGAGATGCAGCCTAGAGTGTCTCTGTGTGCCTATCTCTCTGCCTGTCTACCTGGGAGATGAAGCCTAGAGTGTCTCTGTGTGCCTATCTCTCTGCATGTCTACCTGGGAGATGCAGCCTAGACTGTCTCTGTGTGCCTATCTACCTGGGGAGTGAAGTCTAGAGTGTCTCTGTGTGCCTATCTCTCTACCTGTCTACCTGGGAGATGCAGCCTAGAGTGTCTCTGTGTGCCTATCTCTCTGCCTGTCTACCTGGGAGATGCAGCCTAGAGTGTCTCTGTGTGCCTATCTCTCTGCCTGTCTACCTGGGAGATGCAGCCTAGAGTGTCTCTGAGTGCCTATCTCCCTGTCTATTTCCCTGCGTGTCTACCTGGGGAGTGAAGCCTGGAATGTCTCTGTGTGCTTATCTCCCTGTCTATTTCCCTGCCTGTCTACCTGGGGAGTGCAGCCTAGAGTGTCTCTGTGTGCCTGTCTACCTGGGGAGTGAAGCCTGGAATGTCTCTGTGTGCCTGTCTCCCTGTCTATTTCCCTGCCTGTCTACCTGGGAGATGCAGCCTAGAGTGTCTCTGTGTGCCTATCTCTCTGCCTGTCTACCTGGGAGATGCAGCCTAGAGTATCTCTGTGTGCCTATCTCTCTGCCTGTCTACCTGGGAGATGCAGCCTAGAGTATCTCTGTGTGCCTATCTCCCTGTCTATTTCCCTGCCTGTCTACCTGGGAGATGCAGCCTAGAGTGTCTCTGTGTGCCTATCTCTCTGCCTGTCTACCTGGGAGATGCAGCCTAGAGTGTCTCTGTGTGCCTATTTCTCTGCCTGTCTACCTGGGAGATGCAGCCTAGAATGTCTCTGTGTGCCTATCTCCCTGTCTATTTCCCTGCCTGTCTACCTGGGAGATGCAGCCTAGAGTGTCTCTGTGTGCCTATCTACCTGGGGAGTGCAGCCTTGAGTGTCTCTGTGTGCCTATCTCTCTGCCTGTCTACCTGGGAGATGCAGCCTAGAGTGTCTCTGTGTGCCTATCTCTCTGCCTGTCTACCTGGGAGATGCAGCCTAGAGTGTCTCTGTGTGCCTATCTCCCTGCCTGTCTCCCTGCCTATCACTTTCGGACATGCAGCCTAGAGTGTCTCTGTGTGCCTATCTACCTGGGAGATGCAGCCTAGAGTGTCTCTGTGTGCCTATCTCTCTGCCTGTCTACCTGGGAGATGCAGCCTAGAGTGTCTCTGTGTGCCTATCTCCCTGTCTATTTCCCTGCCTGTCTACCTGGGGAGTGCAGCCTAGAGTGTCTCTGTGTGCCTATCTCTCTGCCTGTCTACCTGGGAGATGCAGCCTAGAGTGTCTCTGAGTGCCTATCTCTCTACCTGTCTACCTCGGGGATGCAGACTGTAGTGTCTCTGTGTGCCTATCTCTCTGCCTGTCTACCTGGGAGATGCAGCCTAGAGTGTCTCTGTGTGCCTATCTCCCTGTCTATTTCCCTGCCTGTCTACCTGGGAGATGCAGCCTAGAGTGTCTCTGTGTGCTTATCTCCCTGTCTATTTCCCTGCCTGTCTACCTGGGGAGTGAAGCCTACAGTGTCTCTGTGTGCCTATCTCTCTGCCTGTCTACCTGGGAGATGCAGCCTAGAGTGTCTCTGTGTGCCTATCTCTCTGCCTGTCTACCTGGGAGATGCAGCCTAGAGTGTCTCTGTGTGCCTATCTCCCTGTCTATTTCCCTGCCTGTCTACCTCGGAGACTGCAGCCTAGAGTGTCTCTGTGTGCCTATCTCCCTGTCTATTTCCCTGCCTGTCTACCTGGGAGATGCAGCCTAGAGTGTCTCTGTGTGCTTATCTCCCTGTCTATTTCCCTGCCTGTCTACCTGGGGAGTGAAGCCTACAGTGTCTCTGTGTGCGTATCTCTCTGCCTGTCTACCTGGGAGATGCAGCCTAGAGTGTCTCTGAGTGCCTATCTCTCTACCTGTCTACCTCGGGGATGCAGACTGTAGTGTCTCTGTGTGCCTATCTCTCTGCCTGTCTACCTGGGAGATGCAGCCTAGAGTGTCTCTGTGTGCCTATCTCTCTGCCTGTCTACCTGGGAGATGCAGCCTAGAGTGTCTCTGTGTGCCTATCTCCCTGTCTATTTCCCTGCCTGTCTACCTCGGAGACTGCAGCCTAGAGTGTCTCTGTGTGCCTATCTCCCTGCCTGTCTTCCTGCCTATCACTTTCGGACATGCAGCCTAGAGTGTCTCTGTGTGCCTATCTCCCTGTCTATTTCACTGCCTGTCTACCTGGGGAGTGAAGCCTACAGTGTCTCTGTGTGCCTATCTCCCTGCCTGTCTTCCTGCCTATCACTTTCGGACATGCAGCCTAGAGTGTCTCTGTGTGCCTATCTACCTGGGAGATGCAGCCTAGAGTGTCTCTGTGTGCCTATCTCTCTGCCTGTCTACCTGGGAGATGCAGCCTAGAGTGTCTGTGTGTGCCTATCTCTCTGCCTGTCTACCTGGGAGATGCAGCCTAGAGTGTCTCTGTGTGCCTATCTCCCTGTCTATTTCCCTGCCTGTCTACCTGGGAGATGCAGCCTAGAGTGTCTCTGTGTGCTTATCTCCCTGTCTATTTCCCTGCCTGTCTACCTGGGGAGTGAAGCCTACAGTGTCTCTGTGTGCCTATCTCCCTGTCTATTTCCCTGTCTGTCTACCTGGGAGATGCAGCCTAGAGTGTCTCTGTGTGCCTATCTCTCTGCCTGTCTACCTGGGAGATGCAGCCTAGAGTATCTCTGTGTGCCTATCTCCCTGTCTATTTCCCTGCCTGTCTACCTGGGAGATGCAGCCTAGAGTGTCTCTGAGTGCCTATCTCTCTGCCTATCTCTCTGCCTGTCTACCTGGGAGATGCAGCCTAGAGTGTCTCTGTGTGCCTATCTCTCTGCCTGTCTACCTGGGAGATGCAGCCTAGAGTGTCTCTGAGTGCCTATCTCTCTACCTGTCTACCTCGGGGATGCAGACTGTAGTGTCTCTGTGTGCCTATCTCTCTGCCTGTCTACCTGGGAGATGCAGCCTAGAGTGTCTCTGTGTGCCTATCTCCCTGCCTGTCTCCCTGCCTATCACTTTCGGACATGCAGCCTAGAGTGTCTCTGTGTGCCTATCTACCTGGGAGATGCAGCCTAGAGTGTCTCTGTGTGCCTATCTACCTGGGGAGTGCAGCCTTGAGTGTCTCTGTGTGCCTGTCTACCTGGGGAGTGAAGCCTGGAATGTCTCTGTGTGCTTATCTCCCTGTCTATTTCCCTGCCTGTCTACCTGGGGAGTGCAGCCTGGAGTGTCTCTCTGTGCCTATCTCTCTGCCTGTCTACCTGGGAGATGCAGCCTAGAGTGTCTCTGTGTGCCTATCTACCTGGGGAGTGCAGCCTTGAGTGTCTCTGTGTGCCTGTCTACCTGGGGAGTGAAGCCTGGAATGTCTCTGTGTGCTTATCTCCCTGTCTATTTCCCTGCCTGTCTACCTGGGGAGTGCAGCCTGGAGTGTCTCTGTGTGCCTATCTACCTGGGAGATGCAGCCTAGAGTGTCTCTGTGTGCCTATCTCCCTGCCTGTCTCCCTACCTATCACTTTCGGACATGCAGCCTAGAGTGTCTCTGTGTGCCTATCTCTCTGCCTGTCTACCTGGGAGATGCAGCCTAGAGTGTCTCTGTGTGCCTATCTCTCTGCATGTCTACCTGGGAGATGCAGCCTAGAGTGTCTCTGTGTGCCTATCTCTCTGCCTGTCTACCTGGGAGATGCAGCCTAGAGTGTCTCTGTGTGCCTATCTCTCTGCCTGTCTACCTGGGAGATGCAGCCTAGAGTGTCTCTGTGTGCCTATCTCTCTGCCTGTCTACCTGGGAGATGCAGGCTAGAGTGTCTCTGTGTGCCTATCTCCCTGTCTATTTCCCTGCCTGTCTACCTGGGAGATGCAGCCTAGAGTGTCTCTGTGTGCCTATCTCCCTGTCTATTTCCCTGCGTGTCTACCTGGGGAGTGCAGCCTGGAGTGTCTCTCTGTGCCTATCTCTCTGCCTGTCTACCTGGGAGATGCAGCCTAGAGTGTCTCTGTGTGCCTATCTCTCTGCCTGTCTACCTGGGAGATGCAGCCTAGAGTATCTCTGTGTGCCTATCTCCCTGTCTATTTCCCTGCCTGTCTACCTGGGAGATGCAGCCTAGACTGTCTCTGTGTGCCTATCTCTCTGCCTGTCTCCCTGGGAGATGCAGCCTAGAGTATCTCTGTGTGCCTATCTCCCTGTCTATTTCCCTGCCTGTCTACCTGGGGAGTGCAGCCTGGAGTGTCTCTGTGTGCCTATCTACCTGGGAGATGCAGCCTAGAGTGTCTCTGTGTGCCTATCTCCCTGCCTGTCTCCCTGCATATCACTTTCGGACATGCAGCCTAGAGTGTCTCTGTGTGCCTATCTCTCTGCCTGTCTACATGGGAGATGCAGCCTAGAGTATCTCTGTGTGCCTATCTCCCTGTCTATTTCCCTGCCTGTCTACCTGGGGAGTGCAGCCTAGAGTGTCTCTATGTGCCTATCTCTCTGCCTGTCTACCTGGGAGATGCAGCCTAGAGTGTCTCTGTGTGCCTATCTACCTGGGGAGTGCAGCCTAGAGTGTCTCTGTGTGCCTATCTCCCTGTCTATTTCCATGCGTGTCTACCTGGGTAGTGCAGCCTGGAATGTCTGTGTGTGCCTATCTCCCTGTCTATTTCCCTGCCTGTCTACCTGTCTATTTCCCTGCCTGTCTACCTGGGGAGTGCAGCCTAGAGTGTCTCTGTGTGCCTATCTCTCTGCCTGTCTACCTGGGAGATGCAGCCTAGAGTGTCTCTGAGTGCCTATCTCTCTACCTGTCTACCTCGGGGATGCAGACTATAGTGTCTGTGTGTGCCTATCTCCCTGCTAGTCTCCCTGCCTATCACTTTCGGACATGCAGCCTAGAGTGTCTCTGTGTGCCTATGTCTCTGCCTGTCTACCTGGGAGATGCAGCCTAGAGTGTCTCTGTGTGCCTATCTCTCTGCCTGTCTACCTGGGAGTTGCAGCCTAGAGTGTCTCTGTGTGCCTATCTACCTGGGGAGTGCAGCCTAGAGTGTCTCTGTGTGCCTATCTCTCTGCCTGTCTACCTGGGAGATGCAGCCTAGAGTATCTCTGTGTGCCTATCTCCCTGTCTATTTCCCTGCCTGTCTACCTGGGAGATGCAGCCTAGAGTGTCTCTGTGTGCCTGTCTACCTGGGGAGTGAAGCCTGGAATGTCTCTGTGTGCTTATCTCCCTGTCTATTTCCCTGCCTGTCTACCTGGGGAGTGAAGCCTACAGTGTCTCTGTGTGCCTATCTCCCTGTCTATTTCCCGGCGTGTCTACCTGGGGAGTGCAGCCTAGAGTGTCTCTGTGTGTCTATCTCTCTGCCTGTCTACCTGGGAGATGCAGCCTAGAGTATCTATGTGTGCCTATCTACCTGGAGAGTGCAGCCTTGAGTGTCTCTGTGTGCCTGTCTACCTGGGGAGTAAAGCCTGGAATGTCTCTGTGTGCTTATCTCCCTGTCTATTTCCCTGCCTGTCTACCTGGGGAGTGCAGCCTAGAGTGTCTCTGTGTGCCTGTCTACCTGGGGAGTGAAGCCTGGAATGTCTCTGTGTGCTTATCTCCCTGTCTATTTCCCTGCCTGTCTACCTGGGGAGTGCAGCCTAGAGTGTCTCTGTGTGCCTATCTACCTGGGGAGTGCAGCCTTGAGTGTCTCTGTGTGCCTATCTACCTGGGAGATGCAGCCTAGAGTGTCTCTGTGTGCTTATCTCCCTGTCTATTTCCCTGCCTGTCTACCTGGGGAGTGCAGCCTAGAGTGTCTCTGTGTGCCTGTCTACCTGGGGAGTGAAGCCTGGAATGTCTCTGTGTGCTTATCTCCCTGTCTATTTCCCTGCCTGTCTACCTGGGGAGTGAAGCCTACAGTGTCTCTGTGTGCCTATCTCCCTGTCTATTTCCCTGCGTGTCTACCTGGGGAGTGCAGCCTGGAGTGGCTCTCTGTGCCTATCTCTCTGCCTGTCTACCTGGGAGATGCAGCCTAGAGTGTCTCTGTGTGCCTATCTCCCTGCCTGTCTACCTGGGAGATGCAGCCTAGAGTATCTCTGTGTGCCTATCTCTCTGCCTGTCTACCTGGGAGATGCAGCCTAGAGTGTCTCTGTGTGCCTATCTCTCTGCCTGTCTACCTGGGAGATGCAGCCTAGAGTATCTCTGTGTGCCTATCTCCCTGTCTATTTCCCTGCCTGTCTACCTGGGAGATGCAGCCTAGAGTGTCTCTGTGTGCCTATCTCTCTGCCTGTCTACCTGGGAGATGCAGCCTAGAGTATCTCTGTGTGCCTATCTCCCTGTCTATTTCCCTGCCTGTCTACCTGGGAGATGCAGCCTAGAGTGTCTCTGTGTGCCTATCTCTCTGCCTGTCTACCTGGGAGATGCAGCCTAGAGTATCTCTGTGTGCCTATCTCCCTGTCTATTTCCCTGCCTGTCTACCTGGGAGATGCAGCCTAGAGTGTCTCTGTGTGCCTATCTACCTGGGGAGGGCAGCCTTGAGTGTCTCTGTGTGCCTGTCTACCTGGGGAGTGAAGCCTGGAATGTCTCTGTGTGCTTATCTCCCTGTCTATTTCCCTGCCTGTCTACCTGTGGAGTGCAGCCTAGAGTGTCTCTGTGTGCCTATCTCTCTGCCTGTCTACCTGGGAGATGCAGCCTAGAGTGTCTCTGTGTGCCTATCTCCCTGTCTATTTCCCTGCCTGTCTACCTGGGGAGTGAAGCGTGGAATGTCTCTGTGTGCTTATCTCCATGTCTATTTCCCTGCCTGTCTACCTGGGGAGTGCAGCCTAGAGTGTCTCTGTGTGCCTGTCTACCTGGGGAGTGAAGCCTGGAATGTCTCTGTGTGCTTATCTCCCTGTCTATTTCCCTGCCTGTCTACCTGGGGAGTGCAGCCTAGAGTGTCTCTGTGTGCCTGTCTACCTGGGGAGTGAAGCCTGGAATGTCTCTGTGTGCCTGTCTCCCTGTCTATTTCCCTGCCTGTCTACCTGGGAGATGCAGCCTAGAGTGTCTCTGTGTGCCTATCTCTCTGCCTGTCTACCTGGGAGATGCAGCCTAGAGTATCTCTGTGTGCCTATCTCTCTGCCTGTCTACCTGGGAGATGCAGCCTAGAGTGTCTCTGTGTGCCGATCTCCCTGCCTGTCTCCCTGCCTATCATTTCGGACATGCAGCCTAGTGTGTCTCAGTGTGCCTATCTACCTGGGGAGTGCAGCCTGGAGTGTCTCTCTGTGCCTATGTCTCTGCCTGTCTACCTGGGAGATGCAGCCTAGAGTGTCTCTGTGTGCCTATCTCTCTGCCTGTCTACCTGGGAGTTGCAGCCTAGAGTGTCTCTGTGTGCCTATCTACCTGGGGAGTGCAGCCTAGAGTGTCTCTGTGTGCCTATCTCTCTGCCTGTCTACCTGGGAGATGCAGCCTAGAGTATCTCTGTGTGCCTATCTCCCTGTCTATTTCCCTGCCTGTCTACCTGGGAGATGCAGCCTAGAGTGTCTCTGTGTGCCTGTCTACCTGGGGAGTGAAGCCTGGAATGTCTCTGTGTGCTTATCTCCCTGTCTATTTCCCTGCCTGTCTACCTGGGGAGTGAAGCCTACAGTGTCTCTGTGTGCCTATCTCCCTGTCTATTTCCCGGCGTGTCTACCTGGGGAGTGCAGCCTAGAGTGTCTCTGTGTGTCTATCTCTCTGCCTGTCTACCTGGGAGATGCAGCCTAGAGTATCTATGTGTGCCTATCTACCTGGAGAGTGCAGCCTTGAGTGTCTCTGTGTGCCTGTCTACCTGGGGAGTAAAGCCTGGAATGTCTCTGTGTGCTTATCTCCCTGTCTATTTCCCTGCCTGTCTACCTGGGGAGTGCAGCCTAGAGTGTCTCTGTGTGCCTGTCTACCTGGGGAGTGAAGCCTGGAATGTCTCTGTGTGCTTATCTCCCTGTCTATTTCCCTGCCTGTCTACCTGGGGAGTGCAGCCTAGAGTGTCTCTGTGTGCCTATCTACCTGGGGAGTGCAGCCTTGAGTGTCTCTGTGTGCCTATCTACCTGGGAGATGCAGCCTAGAGTGTCTCTGTGTGCTTATCTCCCTGTCTATTTCCCTGCCTGTCTACCTGGGGAGTGCAGCCTAGAGTGTCTCTGTGTGCCTGTCTACCTGGGGAGTGAAGCCTGGAATGTCTCTGTGTGCTTATCTCCCTGTCTATTTCCCTGCCTGTCTACCTGGGGAGTGAAGCCTACAGTGTCTCTGTGTGCCTATCTCCCTGTCTATTTCCCTGCGTGTCTACCTGGGGAGTGCAGCCTGGAGTGGCTCTCTGTGCCTATCTCTCTGCCTGTCTACCTGGGAGATGCAGCCTAGAGTGTCTCTGTGTGCCTATCTCCCTGCCTGTCTACCTGGGAGATGCAGCCTAGAGTATCTCTGTGTGCCTATCTCTCTGCCTGTCTACCTGGGAGATGCAGCCTAGAGTGTCTCTGTGTGCCTATCTCTCTGCCTGTCTACCTGGGAGATGCAGCCTAGAGTATCTCTGTGTGCCTATCTCCCTGTCTATTTCCCTGCCTGTCTACCTGGGAGATGCAGCCTAGAGTGTCTCTGTGTGCCTATCTCTCTGCCTGTCTACCTGGGAGATGCAGCCTAGAGTATCTCTGTGTGCCTATCTCCCTGTCTATTTCCCTGCCTGTCTACCTGGGAGATGCAGCCTAGAGTGTCTCTGTGTGCCTATCTCTCTGCCTGTCTACCTGGGAGATGCAGCCTAGAGTATCTCTGTGTGCCTATCTCCCTGTCTATTTCCCTGCCTGTCTACCTGGGAGATGCAGCCTAGAGTGTCTCTGTGTGCCTATCTACCTGGGGAGGGCAGCCTTGAGTGTCTCTGTGTGCCTGTCTACCTGGGGAGTGAAGCCTGGAATGTCTCTGTGTGCTTATCTCCCTGTCTATTTCCCTGCCTGTCTACCTGTGGAGTGCAGCCTAGAGTGTCTCTGTGTGCCTATCTCTCTGCCTGTCTACCTGGGAGATGCAGCCTAGAGTGTCTCTGTGTGCCTATCTCCCTGTCTATTTCCCTGCCTGTCTACCTGGGGAGTGAAGCCTGGAATGTCTCTGTGTGCTTATCTCCATGTCTATTTCCCTGCCTGTCTACCTGGGGAGTGCAGCCTAGAGTGTCTCTGTGTGCCTGTCTACCTGGGGAGTGAAGCCTGGAATGTCTCTGTGTGCTTATCTCCCTGTCTATTTCCCTGCCTGTCTACCTGGGGAGTGCAGCCTAGAGTGTCTCTGTGTGCCTGTCTACCTGGGGAGTGAAGCCTGGAATGTCTCTGTGTGCTTATCTCCCTGTCTATTTCCCTGCCTGTCTACCTGGGGAGTGAAGCCTACAGTGTCTCTGTGTGCCTATCTCCCTGTCTATTTCCCTGCGTGTCTACCTGGGGAGTGCAGCCTGGAGTGTCTCTCTGTGCCTGTCTCTCTGCCTGTCTACCTGGGAGATGCAGCCTAGAGTTTCTCTGTGTGCCTGTCTACCTGGGGAGTGCAGCCTGGAATGTCTGTGTGTGCCTATCTCCCTGTCTATTTCCCTGCCTGTCTACCTGTCTATTTCCCTGCCTGTCTACCTGGGGAGTGCAGCCTAGAGTGTCTCTGTGTGCCTATCTCTCTGCCTGTCTACCTGGGAGATGCAGCCTAGAGTGTCTCTGTGTGCCTATCTCTCTGCCTGTCTACCTGGGAGATGCAGCCTAGAGTGTCTCTGTGTGCCTATCTACCTGGGGAGTGCAGCCTTGAGTGTCTCTGTGTGCCTGTCTACCTGGGGAGTGAAGCCTGGAATGTCTCTGTGTGCTTATCTCCCTGTCTATTTCCCTGCCTGTCTACCTGGGAGATGCAGCCTAGAGTGTCTCTGTGTGCCTATCTCCCTGCCTATCACTTTCGGACATGCAGCCTAGAGTGTCTCTGTGTGCCTATCTACCTGGGAGATGCAGCCTAGAGTGTCTCTGTATGCCTATCTCTCTGCCTGTCTAGCTGGGAGATGCAGCCTAGAGTGTCTCTGTGTGCCTGTCTACCTGGGGAGTGAAGCCTGGAATGTCTCTGTGTGCTTATCTCCATGTGTATTTCCCTGCCTGTCTTCCTGGGGAGTGCAGCCTAGAGTGTCTCTGTGTGCCTGTCTACCTGGGGAGTGAAGCCTGGAATGTCTCTGTGTGCTTATCTCCCTGTCTATTTCCCTGCCTGTCTACCTGGGGAGTGCAGCCTGGAGTGTCTCTCTGTGCCTATCTCTCTGCCTGTCTACCTGGGAGATGCAGCCTAGAGTTTCTCTGTGTGCCTATCTCTCTACCTGTCTACCTGGGAGATGCAGCCTAGAGTGTCTCTGTGTGCCTATCTACCTGGGGAGTGCAGCCTGGAGTGTCTCTGTGTACCTGTCTATTTGGGAGATGCAGCCTAGAGTGTCTCTGTGTGCCTATCTCTCTACCTGTCTACCTGGGAGATGCAGCCTAGAGTGTCTCTGTGTGCCTATCTACCTGGGGAGTGCAGCCTGGAGTGTCTCTGTGTGCCTATCTCCCTGTCTATTTCCCTGCCTGTCTACCTGGGAGATGCATCCTACAGTGTCTCTGTGTGCCTATCTCCCTGTCTATTTCCCTGCGTGTCTACCTGGGGAGTGCAGCCTTGAGTGTCTCTGTGTGCCTGTCTACCTGGGGAGTGAAGCCTGGAATTTCTCTGTGTGCTTATCTCCCTGTCTATTTCCCTGCCTGTCTACCTGGGGAGTGCAGCCTAGAGTGTCTCTGTGTGCCTACCTCTCTGCCTGTCTACCTGGGAGATGCAGCCTAGAGTGTCTCTGTGTGCCTATCTCCCTGCCTGTCTCCCTGCCTATCACTTTCGGACATGCAGCCTAGAGTGTCTCTGTGTGCCTATCTACCTGGGGAGATGCATCCTAAAGTGTCTCTGTGTGCCTATCTCCCTGTCTATTTCCCTGCGTGTCTACCTGGGGAGTGCAGCCTTGAGTGTCTCTGTGTGCCTGTCTACCTGGGGAGTGCAGCCTAGAGTGTCTCTCTGTGCCTATCTATCTGCCTGTCTACCTGGGAGATGCAGCCTAGAGTGTCTCTGTGTGCCTATCTCCCTGCCTGTCTCCCTGCCTATCACTTTCGGACATGCAGCCTAGAGTGTCTCTGTGTGCCTATCTACCTGGGGAGTGCAGCCTAGAGTGTCTCTGTGTGCCTATCTCTCTGCCTGTCTACCTGGGAGATGCAGCCTAGAGTGTCTCTGTGTGCCTATCTCCCTGTCTATTTCCCTGCCTGTCTACCTGGGGAGTGAAGCCTACAGTGTCTCTGTGTGCCTATCTCCCTGTCTATTTCCCTGCGTGTCTACCTGTGGAGTGCAGCCTGGAGTGTCTCTCTGTGCCTATCTCTCTGCCTGTCTACCTGGGAGATGCAGCGTAGAGTGTCTCTGTGTGCCTATCTACCTGGGGAGTGCAGCCTAGAGTATCTCTGTGTGCCTATCTCCCTGTCTATTTCCCTGCCTGTCTACCTGGGAGATGCAGCCTAGAGTGTCTCTGTGTGCCTATCTACCTGGGGAGTGCAGCCTTGAGTGTCTCTGTGTGCCTGTCTACCTGGGGAGTGAAGCCTGGAATGTCTCTGTGTGCTTATCTCCCTGTCTATTTCCCTGCCTGTCTACCTGGGGAGTGCAGCCTGGAGTGTCTCTGTGTGCCTATCTACCTGGGAGATGCAGCCTAGAGTGTCTCTGTGTGCCGATCTCCCTGCCTGTCTCCCTGCCTATCATTTCGGACATGCAGCCTAGTGTGTCTCAGTGTGCCTATCTACCTGGGGAGTGCAGCCTGGAGTGTTTCTCTGTGCCTATCTCTATGCCTGTCTACCTGGGAGATGCAGCCTAGAGTGTCTCTGTGTGCGTATCTACCTGGGGAGTGCAGCCTGGAGTGTCTCTCTGTGCCTATCTCTCTGCCTGTCTACCTGGGAGATGCAGCCTAGAGTGTCTCTGTGTGCCTATCTACCTGGGGAGTGCAGCCTAGAGTATCTCTGTGTGCCTATCTCCCTGTCTATTTCCCTGCCTGTCTACCTGGGAGATGCAGCCTAGAGTGTCTCTGTGTGCCTATCTACCTGGGGAGTGCAGCCTTGAGTGTCTCTGTGTGCCTGTCTACCTGGGGAGTGAAGCCTGGAATGTCTCTGTGTGCTTATCTCCCTGTCTATTTCCCTGCCTGTCTACCTGGGGAGTGCAGCCTGGAATGTCTCTGTGTGCCTATCTCTCTGCCTGTCTACCTGGGAGATGCAGCCTAGAGTGTCTCTGTGTGCCTATCTCCCTGTCTATTTCCCTGCCTGTCTACCTGGGAGATGCAGCCTAGAGTGTCTCTGTGTGCCTATCTCCCTGCCTGTCTCCCTGCCTATCACTTTCAGACATGCAGCTAGAGTGTCTCTGTGTGCCCATCTACCTGGGGAGTGAAGTCTAGAGTGTCTCTGTGTGCCTATCTCTCTGCCTGTCTACCTGGGAGATGCACCCTAGAGTGTCTCTGTGTGCCTATCTCTGTACCTGTCTACCTGGGAGATGCAGCCTAGAGTGTCTCTGTGTGCCTATCTACCTGGGGAATGCAGCCTGGAGTGTCTCTGTGTGCTTATCTACTTGGGGAGTGCAGCCTGGAGTGTCTTTATGTGCCTATCTACCTGGGGAGTGCAGCCTGGAGTGTCTCTGTGTACCTGTCTATTTGGGAGATGCAGCCTAGAGTGTCTCTGTGTGCCTATCTCTCTACCTGTCTACCTGAGAGATGCAGCCTAGAGTGTCTCTGTGTGCCTATCTACCTGGGGAGTGCAGCATTGAGTGTCTCTGTGTGCCTATCTCCCTGCCTGTCTACCTGGGAGATGCAGCCTAGAGTGTCTCTGAGTGCCTATCTCCCTGTCTATTTCCCTGCCTGTCTACCTGGGAGATGCAGCCTAGAGTGTCTCTGTGTGCCTATCTCTCTGCCTGTCTACCTGGGAGATGCAGCCTAGAGTGTCTCTGTGTGCCTATCTACCTGGGGAGTGCAGCCTTGAGTGTCTCTGTGTGCCTGTCTACCTGGGGAGTGAAGCCTGGAATGTCTCTGTGTGCTTATCTCCCTGTCTATTTCCCTGCCTGTCTACCTGGGAGATGCAGCCTAGAGTGTCTCTGTGTGCCTATCTCTCTGCCTGTCTACCTGGGAGATGCAGCCTAGAGTGTCTCTGTGTGCCTATCTCTCTGCCTGTCTACCTGGGAGATGCAGCCTAGAGTGTCTCTGTGTGCCTATCTCTCTGCCTGTCTACCTGGGAGATGCAGCCTAGAGTGTCTCTGTGTGCCTATCTACCTGGGGAGTGAAGTCTAGAGTGTCTCTGTGTGCCTATCTACCTGGAGAGTGCAGCCTTGAGTGTCTCTGTGTGCCTATCTACCTGGGGAATGCAGCCTTGAGTGTCTCTGTGTGCCTATGTACCTCGGGAGTGCAGCCTAGAGTGTCTCTGTGTGCCTATCTCCCTGGGAGATGCAGCCTAGAGTGTCTCTGTGTGCCTATCTCTCTGCCTGTCTACCTGGGAGATGCAGCCTAGAGTGTCTCTGTGTGCCTATTTCTCTACCTGTCTACCTGGGAGATGCAGCCTAGAGTGTCTCTGTGTGCCTATCTCTCAGCCTGTCTACCTGGGAGATGCAGCCTAGAGTGTCTCTGTGTGCCTATCTCTCTGCCTGTCTACCTGGGAGATGCAGCCTAGAGTGTCTCTGTGTGCCTATCTACCTGGGGAGTGAAGTCTAGAGTGTCTCTGTGTGCCTATCTACCTGGAGAGTGCAGCCTTGAGTGTCTCTGTGTGCCTATCTACCTGGGAGATGCAGCCTAGAGTGTCTCTGTGTGCCTATCTCCCTGCCTGTCTCCCTGCCTATCACTTTCGGACATGCAGCCTAGAGTGTCTCTGTGTGCCTATCTACCTGGGGAGCGCAGCCTAGAGTGTCTCTGTGTGCCTATCTCTCTACCTGTCTACCTGGGAGATGCAGCCTAGAGTGTCTCTGTGTGCCTATCTCTCTGCCTGTCTACCTGGGAGATGCAGCCTAGAGTGTCTCTGTGTGCCTATCTCTCTGCCTGTCTACCTGGGAGATGCAGCCTAGAGTGTCTCTGTGTGCCTGTCTACCTGGGGAGTGAAGCCTGGAATGTCTCTGTGTGCTTATCTCCCTGTCTATAGGCTGCACTCCCCAGGTAGACAGGCAGGGAAAGAGTGTCTCTGTGTGCCTATCTCCCTGTCTATCTCCCTGCCTATCTACCTGGGAGATGCAGCATAGAGTGTCTCTGTGTGCCTATCTACCTGGGAGATGCAGCCTAGACTGTCTCTGTGTGCCTATCTACCTGGGGAGTGAAGTCTAGAGTGTCTCTGTGTGCCTATCTCTCTACCTGTCTACCTGGGAGATGCAGCCTAGAGTGTCTCTGTGTGCCTATCTCTCTGCCTGTCTACCTCGGAGATGCAGCCTAGAGTGTCTCTGTGTGCTTATCTCTCTGCCTGTCTACCTGGGAGATGCAGCCTAGAGTGTCTCTGAGTGCCTATCTCCCTGTCTATTTCCCTGCCTGTCTACCTGGGAGATGCAGCCTAGAGTGTCTCTGTGTGCCTATCTCTCTGCCTGTCTACCTGGGAGATGCAGCCTAGAGTGTCTCTGTGTGCCTATCTACCTGGGAGATGCAGCCTAGAGTGTCTCTCTGTGCCTATCTCTCTGCCTGTATACCTGGGAGATGCAGCCTAGAGTGTCTCTGTGTGCCTATCTCTCTGCCTGTCTACCTGGGAGATGCACCCTAGAGTGTCTCTGTGTGCCTATCTCTGTACCTGTCTACCTGGGAGATGCAGCCTAGAGTGTCTCTGTGTGCCTATCTACCTGGGGAGTGCAGCCTGGAGTGTCTCTGTGTGCTTATCTACTTGGGGAGTGCAGCCTGGAGTGTCTTTATGTGCCTATCTACCTGGGGAGTGCAGCCTGGAGTGTCTCTGTGTACCTGTCTATTTGGGAGATGCAGCCTAGAGTGTCTCTGTGTGCCTATCTCTCTACCTGTCTACCTGGGAGATGCAGCCTAGAGTGTCTCTGTGTGCCTATCTACCTGGGGAGTGCAGCCTTGAGTGTCTCTGTGTGCCTATCTCCCTGCCTGTCTACCTGGGAGACGCAGCCTAGAGTGTCTCTGAGTGCCTATCTCCCTGTCTATTTCCCTGCCTGTCTACCTGGGAGATGCAGCCTAGAGTGTCTCTCTGTGCCTATCTCTCTGCCTGTCTACCTGGGAGATGCAGCCTAGAGTGTCTCTGTGTGCCTATCTCCCTGCCTGTCTCCCTGCCTATCACTTTCGGACATGCAGCCTAGAGTGTCTCTGTGTGCCTATCTACCAGGGGAGTGCAGCCTAGAGTGTCTCTGTGTGCCTATCTCTCTACCTGTCTACCTGGGAGATGCAGCCTAGAGTGTCTCTGTGTGCCTATCTCTCTGCCTGTCTACCTGGGAGATGCAGCCTAGAGTGTCTCTGTGTGCCTATCTACCTGGGAGATGCAGCCTAGAGTGTCTCTCTGTGCCTATCTCTCTGCCTGTCTACCTGGGAGATGCAGCCTAGAGTGTCTCTGTGTGCCTATCTACCTGGGGAGTGCAGCCTTGAGTGTCTCTGTGTGCCTGTCTACCTGGGGAGTGAAGCCTGGAATGTCTCTGTGTGCTTATCTCCCTGTCTATAGGCTGCACTCCCCAGGTAGACAGGCAGGGAAAGAGTGTCTCTGTGTGCCTATCTCCCTGTCTATCTCCCTGCCTATCTACCTGGGAGATGCAGCATAGAGTGTCTCTGTGTGCCTATCTACCTGGGAGATGCAGCCTAGACTGTCTCTGTGTGCCTATCTACCTGGGGAGTGAAATCTAGAGTGTCTCTGTGTGCCTACCTCTCTACCTGTCTACCTGGGAGATGCAGCCTAGAGTGTCTCTGTGTGCCTATCTCTCTGCCTGTCTACCTCGGAGATGCAGCCTAGAGTGTCTCTGTGTGCTTATCTCTCTGCCTGTCTACCTGGGAGATGCAGCCTGGAATGTCTGTGTGTGCCTATCTCCCTGTCTATTTCCCTGTCTGTCTACCTGTCTATTTCCCTGCCTGTCTACCTGGGGAGTGCAGCCTGGAGTGTCTCTCTGTGCCTATCTCTCTGCCTGTCTACCTGGCAGATGCAGCCTAGAGTATCTCTGTGTGCCTATCTCTCTGCCTATTTCCCTGCCTGTCTACCTCGGAGACTGCAGCCTAGAGTGTCTCTTTGTGCCTTTCTACCTGGTGGTGCAGCCTGGAGTGTCTCTGTGTACCTATCTACCTGGGAGATGCAGCCTAGAGTGTCTCTGTGTGCCTATCTCCCTGCCTGTCTACCTGGCAGATGCAGCCTAGAGTGTCTCTGTGTGCCTATCTCCCTGTCTATTTCCCTGCCTGTCTACCTGGGAGATGCAGCCTAGAGTGTCTCTGTGTGCTTATCTCCCTGTCTATTTCCCTGCCTGTCTACCTGGGGAGTGAAGCCTACAGTGTCTCTGTGTGCCTATCTCCATGTCTATTTCCCTGCCTGTCTACCTCGGAGACTGCAGCCTAGAGTGTCTTGTGTGCCTATCTACCTGGGGAGTGCAGCCTGGAGTGTCTCTGTGTGCCTATCTACCTGGGGAGTGCAGCCTTGAGTGTCTCTGTGTGCCTATCTACCTGGGGAGTGCAGCCTAGAGTGTCTCTGTGTGCCTATCTACCTGGGGAGTGAAGTCTAGAGTGTCTCTGTGTGCCTATCTACCTGGGAGATGCAGCCTAGAGTGTCTCTGTGTGCCTATCTCCCTGCCTGTCTCCCTGCCTATCACTTTCGGACATGCAGCCTAGAGTGTCTCTGTGTGCCTATCTACCTGGGGAGTGCAGCCTTGAGTGTCTCTGTGTGCCTGTCTACCTGGGGAGTGCAGCCTGGAGTGTCTCTCTGTGCCTATCTCTCTGCCTGTCTACCTGGGGAGTGCAGCCTAGAGTGTCTCTGTGTGCCTATCTACCTGGGAGATGCAGCCTAGAGTGTCTCTGTGTGCCTATCTCCCTGCCTGTCTCCCTGCCTATTACTTTCGGACATGCAGCCTAGAGTGTCTCTGTGTGCCTATCTACCTGAGGAGTGAAGTCTAGCGTGTCTCTGTGTGCCTATCTACCTGGGGAGTGCAGCCTTGAGTGTCTCTGTGTGCCTATCTACCTGGGGAGTGAAGCCTGGAATGTCTCTGTGTGCTTATCTCCCTGTCTATATCCCTGCCTGTCTACCTGTCTATTTCCCTGCCTGTCTGCCTCGGGAGTGAAGCCTAGAGTGTCTCTGTGTGCCTATCTCTCTGCCTGTCTACCTGGGAGATGCAGCCTAGAGTGTCTCTGTGTGCCTATCTCTCTGCCTGTCTACCTGGGAGATGCAGCCTAGAGTCTCTCTGTGTGCCTATCTCTCTGCCTATTTCCCTGCCTGTCTACCTGGGGAGTGCAGCCTAGAGTGTCTCTGTGTGCCTATCTACCAGGGGAGTGAAGTCTAGAGTGTCTCTGTGTGCCTATCTACCTGGGGAGTGCAGCCTTGAGTGTCTCTGTGTGCCTATCTCTCTGCCTGTCTACCTGGGAGATGCAGCCTAGAGTGTCTCTGTGTGCCTATCTCCCTGCCTGTCTCCCTGCCTATCACTTTCGGACATGCAGCCTAGACTGTCTCTGTGTGCCTATCTACCTAGGGAGTGAAGCCTAGAGTGTCTCTGTGTGCCTATCTCTCTGCCTGTCTACCTGGGGAGTGCAGCCTGGAGTGTCTCTTTGTGCCTATCTACCTGGGAGATGCAGCCTAGAGTGTCTCTGTGTGCCTATCTCCCTGCCTATCTACCTGGGGAGTGCAGCCTAGAATGTCTCTGTGTGCCAATCTCCCTGTCTACTTCCCTGCCTGTCTTCCTGGGGAGTGCAGCCTAGAGTGTCTCTGTGTGCCTATCTACCTGGGGAGTGCAGCCTAGAGTGTCTCTGTGTGCCTATGTACCTCGGGAGTGCAGCCTAGAGTGTCTCTGTGTGCCTATGTACCTCGGGAGTGCAGTCTAGAGTGTCTCTGTGTGCCTATCTCCCTGCGTGTCTACCTGGGAGATGCAGCCTAGAGTGTCTCCGTGTGCCTATCTCTCTACCTGTCTACCTGGGGGATGCAGACTGTAGTGTCTCTGTGTGCCTATCTCCCTGCCTGTCTACCTGGGGAGTGCAGCCTAGAGTGTCTCTGTGTGCCTATCTACCTGGGGAGTGCAGCCTAGAGTGTCTCTGTGTGCCTATCTCTCTGCCTATCTACCTCGGGAGTGCAGCCTAGAGTGTCTCTGTGTGCCTATCTGTCTGCCTGTCTACCTGGGAGATGCAGCCTTGAGTGTCTCTTGTGCCTATCTACCTGGGAGATGCAGCCTAGAGTGTCCTCTGTGTGCCTATCTCTCTGCCTGTCTACCTGGGAGATGCAAGCCTAGAGTGTCTCTGTGTGCCTATCTACCTGGGGAGTGCAGCCTTGAGTGTCTCTGTGTGCCTGTCTACCTGGGGAGTGAAGCCTGGAATGTCTCTGTGTGCTTATCTCCCTGTCTATTTCCCTGCCTGTCTACCTGGGAGATGCAGCCTAGAGTGTCTCTGTGTGCCTATCTCTCTGCCTGTCTACCTGGGAGATGCAGCCTACAGTGTCTCTGTGTGCCTATCTACCTGGGGAGTGCAGCCTTGAGTGTCTCTGTGTGCCTGTCTACCTGGGGAGTGAAGCCTGGAATGTCCTCTGTGTGCTTATCTCCCTGTCTATTTCCCTGCCTGTCCTACCTGGGAGTGCAGCCTAGAGTGTCTATGTGTGCCTATCTCTCTGCCTGTCTACCTGGGAGATGCAGCCTAGAGTGTCTCTGTGTGCCTATCTCCCTGCCTGTCTCCCTGCCTATCACTTTCGGACATGCAGCCTAGAGTGTCTCTGTGTGCCTATCTACCTGGGGAGTGCAGCCTAGAGTGTCTCTGTGTGCCTATCTCTCTACCTGTCTACCTGGGAGATGCAGCCTAGAGTGTCTCTGTGTGCCTATCTCTCTGCCTGTCTACCTGGGAGATGCAGCCTAGAGTGTCTCTGTGTGCCTATCTACCTGGGAGATGCAGCCTAGAGTGTCTCTCTGTGCCTATCTCTCTGCCTGTCTACCTGGGAGATGCAGCCTAGAGTGTCTCTGTGTGCCTATCTCTCTGCCTGTCTACCTGGGAGATGCAGCCTAGACTGTCTCTGTGTGCCTATATACCTGGGGAGTGAAGCCTACAGTGTCTCTGTGTGCCTATCTCCCTGTCTATTTCCCTGCCTGTCTACCTGGGAGATGCAGCCTAGAGTGTCTCTGTGTGCCTATCTACCTGGGGAGTGAAGTCTAGAGTGTCTCTGTGTGCCTATCTACCTGGAGAGTGCAGCCTTGAGTGTCTCTGTGTGCCTATCTACCTGGGAGATGCAGCCTAGAGTGTCTCTGTGTGCCTATCTCCCTGCCTGTCTCCCTGCCTATCACTTTCGGACATGCAGCCTAGAGTGTATCTGTGTGCCTATCTACCTGGGAGATGCAGCCTAGAGTGTCTCTGTGTGCCTATCTCCCTGCCTGTCTCCCTGCCTATCACTTTCGGACATGCAGCCTAGAGTGTCTCTGTGTGCCTATCTACCTGAGGAGTGAAGTCTAGAGTGTCTCTGTGTGCCTGTCTACCTGGGGAGTGAAGCCTGGAATGTCTCAGTGTGCTTATCTCCCTGTCTATTTCCATGCCTGTCTACCAGGGAGTGAAGCCTAGAGTGTCTCTGTGTGCCTATCTCTCTGCCTGTCTACCTGGGAGATGCAGCCTAGAGTGTCTCTGTGTGCCTATCTACCTGGGGAGTGCAGCCTTGAGTGTCTCTGTGTGCCTGTCTACCTGGGGAGTGAGCCTGGAATGTCTCTGTGTGCCTATCTCCCTGCCTGTCTCCCTGCCTATCACTTTCGGACATGCAGCCTAGAGTGTCTCTGTGTGCCTATCTCTCTACCTGTCTACCTGGGAGATGCAGCCTAGAGTGTCTCTGTGTGCCTATCTACCTGGGGAGTGCAGCCTTGAGTGTCTCTGTGTGCCTGTCTACCTGGGGAGTGAAGCCTGGAATGTCTCTGTGTGCCTATCTCCCTGCCTGTCTCCCTGCCTATCACTTTCGGACATGCAGCCTAGAGTGTCTCTGTGTGCCTATCTACCTGGGAGATGCAGCCTAGAGTGTCTCTGTGTGCCTATCTCTCTGCCTGTCTACCTGGGAGATGCAGCCTAGAGTGTCTCTGTGTGCCTATCTCTCCTGCCTGTCTACCTGGGAGATGCAGCCTAGAGTGTCTCTGTGTGCCTATCTCTCTGCCTATTTCCCTGCCTGTCTACCTGGGGAGTGCAGCCTAGAGTGTCTCTGTGTGCCTATCTCCCTGCCTGTCTCCCTGCCTATCACTTTCGGACATGCAGCCTAGAGTGTCTCTGTGTGCCTATCTACCTGGGGAGTGAAGTCTAGAGTGTCTCTGTGTGCCTATCTACCTGGGGAGTGCAGCCTTGAGTGTCTCTGTGTGCCTATCTCTCTGCCTGTCTACCTGGGAGATTTAGCCTAGAGTGTCTCTGTGTGCCTCTCTCCCTGCCTGTCTCCCTGCCTATCACTTTCGGACATGCAGGCTAGAGTGTCTCTGTGTGCCTATCTCCCTGGGAGATGCAGCCTAGAGTGTCTTTGTGTGCCTATCTCTCTGCCTGTCTACCTGGGAGATGCAGCCTAGAGTGTATCTGTGTGCCTATCTACCTGGGAGATGCAGGCTAGAGTGTCTCTGTGTGCCTATCTCCCTGCCTGTCTCCCTGCCTATCACTTTCGGACATGCAGGCTAGAGTGTCTCTGTGTGCCTATCTCCCTGGGAGTGAAGCCTAGAGTGTCTCTCTGTGCCTATCTCTCTGCCTGTCTACCTGGGAGATGCAGCCTAGACTGTCTCTGTGTGCCTATCTCTCTGCCTGTCTACCTGGGAGATGCAGCCTAGAGTGTCTCTGTGTGCCTATCTACCTGGGGAGTGAAGTCTAGAGTGTCCTCTGTGTGGCTATCTACCTTGGGAGTGCAGCCTAGAGTGTCTCTGTGTGCCTATCTTCCTGTCTATTTCCCTGCCTGTCTACCTGGGAGATGCAGCCTAGAGTGTCTCTGTGTGCCTATCTCTCTGCCTGTCTACCTGGGAAGGGCAGCCTGGTGTGTCTCTGTGTGACTATCTCCCTGTCTATTTCCCTGCCTGTCTACCTGGGGAGTGCAGCCTAGAGTGTCTCTGTGTGCCTATGTACCTAGGGAGTGCAGCCTAGGGTGTCTCTGTGTGCCTATCTCTCTAAGTGTCTGCCTGGGAGATGCAGCCTTGAGTGTTTCTGTGTGCCTATCTCTCTACCTGTCTACCTCGGGGATGCATACTGTAGTGTCTCTGTGTGCCTATATCTCTGCCTGTCTACCTGGGGAGTGCAGCCTAGAGTGTCTCTGTGTGCCTATCTACCTGGGGAGAGCAGCCTAGAGTGTCTCTGTGTGCCTATGTCCCTGCGTGTCTACCTGGGAGATGCAGCCTAGAGTGTCTCTGTGTGCCTATCTCTCTGCCTGTCTACCTGGGAAGGGCAGCCTGGTGTGTCTCTGTGTGACTATCTCCCTGTCTATTTCCCTGCCTGTCTACCTGGGGAGTGCAGCCTAGAGTGTCTCTGTGTGCCTATGTACCTAGGGAGTGCAGCCTAGGGTGTCTCTGTGTGCCTATCTCTCTAAGTGTGTGCCTGGGAGATGCAGCCTTGAGTGTTTCTGTGTGCCTATCTCTCTACCTGTCTACCTCGGGGATGCATACTGTAGTGTCTCTGTGTGCCTATATCTCTGCCTGTCTACCTGGGGAGTGCAGCCTAGAGTGTCTCTGTGTGCCTATCTACCTGGGGAGAGCAGCCTAGAGTGTCTCTGTGTGCCTATCTCCCTGCGTGTCTACCTGGGAGATGCAGCCTAGAGTGTCTCTGTGTGCCTATCTCTCTACCTGTCTACCTGGGAGATGCAGCCTTGAGTGTCTCTGTGTGACTATGTACCTCGGGAGTGCAGCCTAGAGTGTCACTGTGTGCCTATCTCTCTACCTGTCTACCTGGGAGATGCAGCCTTGAGTGTCTCTGTGTGCCTATCTCCCTGCCTGTCTACCTGGGAGATGCAGACTTGAGTGTCTCTGTGTGCCTATCTCCCTGCCAGTCTACCTGAAAGATGCAGCCTAGAGTGTCTCTGTGTGACTATCTCTCGGTCTGTGTACCTTGGGGATGCAGCGTAGAGTGTCTCTGTGTGCCTATCTACCTGGGGAGTGCAGCCTAGAGTATCTCTGTGTGCGTATCTCCCTGCCTGTCTACCTGGGAGATGCAGCCTTGAGTGTCTCTGTGTGCCTATCTCCCTGCCTGTCTACCTGGGAGATGCAGCCTTGAGTGTCTCTGTGTGCCTATCTCCCTGGGGAGTGCAGCCTAGAGTGTCTCTGTGTGCCTATCTACCTGGGGAGTGCAGCCTAGAGTGTCTCTGTGTGCCTATCTCTCTGCCTGTCTACCTCGGGGATGCAGACTGTAGTGTCTCTGTGTGCCTATCTCTCTGCCTGTCTACCTGGGAAGGGCAGCCTGGTGTGTCTCTGTGTGACTATCTCCCTGTCTATTTCCCTGCCTGTCTACCTGGGGAGTGCAGCCTTGAGTGTCTCTGTGTGCCTATCTTCCTGGGGAGTGCAGCCTAGTGTGTCTCTGTGTGCATACCTCCCTGTCTATTTCCCTGCCTGTCTACCTGGGGAGTGCAGCCTGGAGGGTCTCTTTGTGCCTATCTACCTGGGAGATGCAGCCTGTAGTGTCTCTGTGTGCCTATCTCCCTGCCTATCTACCTAGGGAGTGCAGCCTAGAGTGTCTCTGTGTGCCTATCTCTCTGCCTGTCTACCTGGGAAGGGTAG
Organism: Camelus ferus; assembly: GCF_009834535.1. Taxonomy (NCBI): domain Eukaryota; kingdom Metazoa; phylum Chordata; class Mammalia; order Artiodactyla; family Camelidae; genus Camelus; species Camelus ferus. The sequence goes on from NW_022587759.1 coordinate 39,986, forward strand.
CCTATAGTGTCTCTGTGTGCCTATCTACCTGGGGAGTGCAGCCTAGAGTGTCTCTGTGTTCCTATCTCCCTGCCTGTCCCCCCGCCTATCACTTTCGGACATGCAGCCTAGAGTGTCTCTGTGTGCCTATCTCTCTGCCTGTCTACCTGGGAGATGCAGCCTTGAGTGTCTCTGTGTGCCTATCTACCTGGGGAGTGCAGCCTAGAGTGTCTCTGTGTGCCTATCTACCTGGGAGATGCAGCCTTGAGTGTCTCTGTGTGCCTATCTACCTGGGGAGTGCAGCCTAGAGTGTCTCTGTGTGCCTATCTACCTGGGGAGTGCAGCCTAGAGTGTCTCTGTGTGCCTATCTACCTGGGGAGTGCAGCCTAGAGTGTCTCTGTGTGCCTATCTCTCTGCCTGTCTACCTGGGAGATGCAGCCTAGAGTGTCTCTGTGTGCCTATCTCCCTACCTATCTACCTGGGGAGTGCAGCCTAGAGTGTCTCTGTGTGCCTATCTCCCTGCCTATATACTTCGGGAGTGCAGCCTAGAGTGTCTCTGTGTGCCTATCTACCTGGGGAGTGCAGCCTAGAGTGTCTCTGTGTGCCTATCTACCTGGGGAGTGCAACCTAGAGTGTCTCTGTGTGCCTATCTCTCTACCTGTCTACCTGGGAGATGCAGCCTAGAGTGTCTCTGTGTGCCTATCTACCTGGGGAATGCAGCCTTGAGTGTCTCTGTGTGCCTATGTACCTCGGGAGTGCAGCCTAGAGTGTCTCTGTGTGCCTATCTACTTGGGGAGTGCAGCCTAGAGTGTCTCTGTGTGCCTATCTCTCTACCTGTCTACCTCGGGGATGCAGACTGTAGTGTCTCTGTGTGCCTATCTGTCTGCCTGTCTACCTGGGGAATGCAGCCTTGAGTGTCTCTGTGTGCCTATCTACCTGAGGAGTGCAGCCTTGAGTGTCTCTGTGTGCCTATCTACCTGGGGAGTGCAGCCTAGAGTGTCTCTGTGTGCCTATCTACCTGGGGAGTGCAGCCTAGAGTGTCTCTGTGTGCCTATCTCCCTGCCAGTCTACCTGAAAGATGCAGCCTAGAGTGTCTCTGTGTGACTATCTCTCGGTCTGTGTACCTTGGGGATGCAGCGTAGAGTGTCTCTGTGTGCCTATCTACCTGGGGAGTGCAGCCTAGAGTATCTCTGTGTGCGTATCTCCCTGCCTGTCTACCTGGGAGATGCAGCCTTGAGTGTCTCTGTGTGCCTATCTCCCTGCCTGTCTACGTGGGAGATGGAGCCTTGAGTATCTCTGTGTGCCTATCTCTTTACCTGTCTACCTCTGGGATGCAGACTGTAGTGACTCTGTGTGCCTATCTACCTGAGGAGTGCAGCCTAGAGTGTCTCTGTGTGACTATGTACCTCGGGAGTGCAGCCTAGAGTGTCTCTGTGTGCCTGTCTACCTGGGAGATGCAGCCTTGAGTGTCTCTGTGTGCCTATCTCCCTGCCTGTCTACCTGGGAGATGCAGCCTTGAGTGTCTCTGTGTGCCTATCTCCCTGCCTGTCTCCCTGCCTATCACCTTCGGAGATGCAGCCTAGAGTGTCTCTGTGTGCCTATCTCCCTGCCTATCTACCTGGGGAGTGCAGCCTAGAATGTGTCTGTGTGCCAATCTCCCTGTCTACTTCCCTGCCTGTCTTCCTGGGGAGTGCAGCCTAGAGTGTCTCTGTGTGCCTATCTGCCTGGGGAGTGCAGCCTAGAGTGTCTCTGTGTGCCTATCTCTCTGCCTATCTACCTCGGGAGTGCAGCCTAGAGTGTCTCTGTGTGCCTATCTCTCTGCCTGTCTACCTGGGGAGTGCAGCCTGGAGTGTCTCTTTGTGCCTATCTACCTGGGAGATGCAGCCTAGAGTGTCTCTGTGTGCCTATCTCCCTGCCTGTCTCCCTGCCTATCACCTTCGGAGATGCAGCCTAGAGTGTCTCTGTGTGCCTATCTCCCTGCCTATCTACCTGGGGAGTGCAGCCTAGAATGTCTCTGTGTGGCCAATCTCCCTGTCTACTTCCCTGCCTGTCCTTCCTGGGGAGTGCAGCCTAGAGTGTCTCTGTGTGCCTATCTACCTGGGGAGTGCAGCTAGAGTGTCTCTGTGTGCCTATGTACCTCGGGAGTGCAGCCTAGAGTGTCTCTGTGTGCCTATGTACCTCGGGAGTGCAGTCTAGAGTGTCTCTGTGTGCCTATCTCCCTGCGTGTCTACCTGGGAGATGCAGCCTAGAGTGTCTCTGTGTGCCTATCTCCTGCCTGTCTCCCTGCCTATCACCTTCGGAGATTGCAGCCTAGAGTGTCTCTGTGTGCCTATCTCTCTACCTGTCTACCTGGGGGATGCAGACTGTAGTGTCTCTCTGTGCCTATCTGTCTGCCTATCTACCTGGGAAGGGTAGCCTAGAGTGTCTCTGTGTGCCTGTCTACCAGGAGAATGCAGCCTGGAGTGTCTCTTTGTGCCTATCTACCTGGGAGATGCAGCCTAGAGTGTCTCTGTGTGCCTATCTCCCTGCCTATCACTTTCGGACATGCAGACTAGAGTGTCTCTGTGTGCCTATCTCTCTACCTGTCTACCTGGGAGATGCAGCCTTCATTGTCTCTCTGTGCCTATCTACCTGGGGAATGCAGCCTTGAGTGTCTCTGTGTGCCTATCTCCCTGCCTGTCTACCTGGGAGATGCAGCCTTGAGTGTCTCTGTGTGCCTATCTCCCTGCCTGTCTACCTGGGAGATGCAGCCTAGAGTGTCTCTGTGTGCCTATCTGTCTGCCTGTCTACCTGGGGAATGCAGCCTAGAGTGTCTCTGTGTGCCTATCTCCCTGCCTGTCTACCTGGGAGATGCAGCCCAGAGTGTCTCTGTGTGCCTATCTACCTGGGGAGTGCAGCCTAGAGTGTCAATGTGTGCCTATCTACCTGGGGAATGCAGCCTTGAGTGTCTCTGTGTGCCTATGTACCTCGGGAGTGCAGCCTAGAGTGTCTCTGTGTGCCTATCTACCTGGGGAGTGCAGCCTAGAGTGTCTCTGTGTGCCTGTCTACCTGGGGAGTGCAGCCTTGAGTGTCTATGTGTGCCTATCTCCATGCCTATCTACCTCGGGAGTGCAGCCTAGAGTGTCTCTGTGTGCCTATCTACCTGGGGAATGCAGCCTAGAGTGTCTCTGTGTGCGTATCTCTCTGCCTGTCTACCTGGGGAGTGCAGCCTAGAGTGTCTCTGTGTGCCTGTCTACCAGGGGAGTGCATCCTAGAGTGTCTCTTTGTGCCTATCTACCTGGGAGATGCAGCCTAGAGTGTCTCTGTGTGCCTATCTCTGTGTCTGTCTACCTAGGAAGGGTAGCCTAGAGTGTCTCTGTGTGCCTATCTACCTGGGGAGTGCAGCCTAGAGTGTCTCTGTGTGCCTATCTCCCTGCCTATCTACCTGGGAGATGCAGCCTAGAGTGTCTCTGTGTGCCTACCTCCCTGTCTATTTCCCTACCTGTCTACCTCGGAGACTGCAGCCTAGAGTGTCTCTGTGTGCCTTTCTACCTGGGGAGTGCAGCCTTGAGTGTCTCTGTGTGCCTATCTACCTGGGAGATGCAGCCTGGAGTGTCTCTGTGTGCCTATCTCCCTGTCTATTTCCCTGCCTGTGTACCTGGGGATTGCAGCCTGGTGTGTCACTCTGAGCCTTCTACCTGGGGAGTGCAGCCTAGAGTGTCTCTGTGTGCCTATCTCCCTGTCTATTTCCCTGCCTGTCTACCTCGGGAGTGCAGCCTAGAGTGTCTCTGTGTGCCTATCTACCTGGGGAGTGCAGCCTAGAGTGTCCTCTGTGTGCTTATCTCTCTGCCTGTCTACCTGGGAGATGCAGCCTAGAGTGTCTCTGTGTGCCTATCTACCTGGGGAGTGCAGCCTAGAGTGTCTCTGTGTGCCTATCTCTCTACCTGTCTTCCTGGGGGATGCAGACTGTAGTGTCTCTGTGTGCCTATCTCTCTACCTGTCTACCTGGGAAGGGTAGCCTAGAGTGTCTCTGTGTGCCTATCTACCTGGGAGATGCAGCCTAGAGTGTCTCTGTGTGCCTATCTACCTGGGAGATGCAGCCTAGAGTGTCTCTGTGTGCCTATCTCCCTGCCTGTCTCCCTGCCTATCACCTTCGGAGATGCAGCCTAGAGTGTCTCTGTGTGCCTATCTCTCTGCCTATCTACCTCGGGAGTGCAGCCTAGAGTGTGTCTGTGTGCTTATCTACCTGGGGAGTGCAACCTAGAGTGTCTCTGTGTGCCTATCTCTCTACCTGTCTACCTGGGAGATGCAGCCTAGAGTGTCTCTGTGTGCCTATCTACCTGGGGAATGCAGCCTTGAGTGTCTCTGTGTGCCTATCTACCTGGGGAATGCAGCCTTGAGTGTCTCTGTGTGCCTATCTACCTGGGGAATGCAGCCTTGAGTGTCTCTGTGTGCCTATCTACCTGAGGAGTGCAGCCTTGAGTGTCTCTGTGTGCCTATCTACCTGGGGAGTGCAGCCTAGAGTGTCTCTGTGTGCCTATCTCTCTACCTGTCCACCTCGGGGATGCAGACTGTAGTGTCTCTGTGTGCCTATCTGTCTGCCTGTCTACCTGGGGAATGCAGCCTTGAGTGTCTCTGTGTGCCTATCTACCTGGGGAGTGCAGCCTAGAGTGTCTCTGTGTGCCTATCTCCCTGTCTATTTCTCTGCCTGTCTACCTGGGGAGTGCAGCCTAGAGTGTCTCTGTGTGCCTATCTACCTGGGGAATGCAGACTTGAGTGTCTCTGTGTGCCTATGTACCTCGGGAGTGCAGCCTAGAGTGTCTCTGTGTGCCTATCTACCTGGGGAGTGCAGCCTAGAGTGTCTATGTGTGCCTATCTACCTGGGGAATGCAGCCTTGAGTGTCTCTGTGTGCCTATGTACCTCGGGAGTGCAGCCTAGAGTGTCTCTGTGTGCCTATCTACCTGGGGAGTGCAGCCTAGAGTGTCTCTGTGTGCCTATCTCCCTGCCTATCTAACTGGGAGATGCAGCCTAGAGTGTCTCTGTGTGCCTATCTCCCTGTCTATTTCCCTGCCTGTCAGCCTAGATTGTCTCTGTGTGCCTGTCTACCTGGGGAGTGCAGCCTTGTGTGTCTCTGTGCCTATCTACCTGGGGAGTGCAGCCTAGAGTGTCTCTGTGTGCCTGTCTACCTGGGGAGTGCAGCCTTGAGTGTCTCTGTGTGCCTATCTACCTGGGAGATGCAGCCTGGAGTGTCTCTGTGTGCCTATCTCCCTGTCTATTTCTCTGCCTGTGTACCTGGGGATTGCAGCCTGGTGTGTCACTCTGAGCCTATCTACCTGGGGAGTGCAGCCTAGAGTGTCTCTGTGTGACTATCTCCCTGTCTATTTCCCTGCCTGTATACCTCGGGAGTGCAGCCTAGAGTGTCTCTGTGTGCCTATCTATCTGGGGAGTGCAGCCTAGAGTGTCTCTGTGTGCCTATCTCTCTGCCTATCTACCTGGGGAGTGCAGCCTTGAGTGTCTCTGTGTGCCTATCTACCTGGGGAGTGCAGCCTAGAGTGTCTCTGTGTGCCTATCTCTCTGCCTGTCTACCTGGGAGATGCAGCTTAGAGTGTCTCTGTGTGCCTATCTACCTGGGGAGTGTAGCCTAGAGTGTCTCTGTGTGCCTATCTCCCTGCCAGTCTACCTGAAAGATGCAGCCTAGAGTGTCTCTGTGTGACTATCTCTCGGTCTGTGTACCTTGGGGATGCAGCGTAGAGTGTCTATGTGTGCCTATCTACCTGGGGAGTGCAGCCTAGAGTATCTCTGTGTGCGTATCTCCCTGCCTGTCTACCTGGGAGATGCAGCCTTGAGTGTCTCTGTGTGCCTATCTCCCTGCCTGTCTACCTGGGAGATGGAGCCTTGAGTATCTCTGTGTGCCTATCTCTTTACCTGTCTACCTCTGGGATGCAGACTGTAGTGACTCTGTGTGCCTATCTACCTGAGGAGTGCAGCCTAGAGTGTCTCTGTGTGCCTATGTACCTCGGGAGTGCAGCCTAGAGTGTCTCTGTGTGCCTATCTACCTGGGGAGTGCAGCCTAGAGTGTCTCTGTGTGCCTATCTCTCTACCTGTCTACCTGGGAGATGCAGCCTTGAGTGTCTCTGTGTGCCTATCTCCCTGCCTGTCTACCTGGGAGATGCAGCCTTGAGTGTCTCTGTGTGCCTATCTCCCTGCCTGTCTCCCTGCCTATCACCTTCGGAGATGCAGCCTAGAGTGTCTCTGTGTGCCTATCTCCCTGCCTATCTAACTGGGGAGTGCAGCCTAGAATGTGTCTGTGTGCCAATCTCCCTGTCTACTTCCCTGCCTGTCTTCCTGGGGAGTGCAGCCTAGAGTGTCTCTGTGTGCCTATCTACCTGGGGAGTGCAGCCTAGAGTGTCTCTGTGTGCCTATCTCTCTGCCTATCTACCTCGGGAGTGCAGCCTAGAGTGTCTCTGTGTGCCTATCTCTCTGCCTGTCTACCTGGGGAGTGCAGCCTGGAGTGTCTCTTTGTGCCTATCTACCTGGGGAATGCAGCCTTGAGTGTCTCTGTGTGCCTATGTACCTCGGGAGTGCAGCCTAGAGTGTCTCTGTGTGCCTATCTACCTGGGGAGTGCAGCCTAGAGTGTCTCTGTGTGCCTATCTACCTGGGGAGTGCAGCCTAGAGTGTCTCTGTGTGCCAATCTCCCTGTCTATTTCCCTGAGAGTCTACCTGGGAGATGCAGCCTAGAGTGTCTCTGTGTGCCTATGTACCTGGGAGATGCAGCCTAGAGTGTCTCTTTGTGCCTATCTACCTGGGAGATGCACCCTAGAGTGTCTCTGTGTGCCTATCTCTCTGCCTATCTACCTCGGGAGTGCAGCCTAGAGTGTCTCTGTGTGCCTATCTACCTGAGGAGTGTAGCCTAGAGTGTCTCTGTGTGCCTATCTCCCTGCCTGTCTACCTGGGAGATGCAGACTTGAGTGTCTCTGTGTGCCTATCTCCCTGCCAGTCTACCTGAAAGATGCAGCCTAGAGTGTCTCTGTGTGTCTATCTCTCGGTCTGTGTACCTTGGGGATGCAGCGTAGAGTGTCTATGTGTGCCTATCTACCTGGGGAGTGCAGCCTAGAGTATCTCTGTGTGCGTATCTCCCTGCCTGTCTACCTGGGAGATGCAGCCTTGAGTGTCTCTGTGTGCCTATCTCCCTGCCTGTCTCCCTGCCTATCACCTTCGGAGATGCAGCCTAGAGTGTCTCTGTGTGCCTATCTCCCTGCCTATCTACCTGGGGAGTGCAGCCTAGAATGTCTCTGTGTGCCAATCTCCCTGTCTACTTCCCTGCCTGTCTTCCTGGGGAGTGCAGCCTAGAGTGTCTCTGTGTGCCTATCTACCTGGGGAGTGCAGCCTAGAGTGTCTCTGTGTGCCTATGTACCTCGGGAGTGCAGCCTAGAGTGTCTCTGTGTGCCTATGTACCTCGGGAGTGCAGTCTAGAGTGTCTCTGTGTGCCTATCTCCCTGCGTGTCTACCTGGGAGATGCAGCCTAGAGTGTCTCCGTGTGCCTATCTCTCTACCTGTCTACCTGGGGGATGCAGACTGTAGTGTCTCTGTGTGCCTGTCTACCTGGGGAGTGCAGCCTAGAGTGTCTCTGTGTGCCTATCTCCCTGCCTGTCTACCTGGGAGATGCAGCCTTGAGTGTCTCTGTGTGCCTATCTACCTTGGGAGTCCAGCCTAGAGTGTCTCTGTGTGCCTATGTACCTCGGGAGTGTAGCCTAGAGTGTCTCTGTGTGCCTATCTCCCTGCCTGTCTACCTGGGGAGTGCAGCCTAGAGTGTCTCTGTGTGCCTATCTCTCTACTTGTCTACCTGGGGGATGCAGACTGTAGTGTCTCTGTGTGCCTATCTCCCTGCCTGTCTCACTGCCTATCCCTTTCGGACATGCAGCCTAGAATGTCTCTGTGTGCCTATCTACCTGGGGATTGGAGCCTAGAATGTCTCTGTGTGCCTATCTCCCTGTCTATTTCTCTGCCTGTCTACCTGGGGAGTGCAGCCTAGAATGTCTCTGTGTGCCTATGTACCTGGGGAGTGCAGCCTAGAGTGTCTCCGTGTGCCTATCTCCCTGCCAGTCGGCTTTGGCGATGCAGACTGTAGTGTCTCTCTGTGCCTATCTCTCTCCCTATCTACCTCGGGAGTGCAGCCTAGAGTGTCTCTGTGTGCCTATCTACCTGGGAGATGCAGCCTAGAGTGTCTCTTTGTGCCTATCTACCTGGGAGATGCAGCCTAGAGTGTCTCTGTGTGCCTATCTCCCTGCCTGTCTCCCTGCCTATCACCTTCGGAGATGCAGCCTAGAGTGTCTCTGTGTGCCTATCTCTCTGCCTATCTACCTCGGGAGTGCAGCCTAGAGTGTCTCTGTGTGCCTATCTACCTGGGCAGTGCAGCCTGGAGTGTCTGTGTGCCTATCTCCCTGTCTATTTCTCTGCCTGTCTACCTGGGGAGTGCAGCCTAGAGTGTCTCTGTGTGCCTATCTACCTGGGGAGTGCAACCTAGAGTGTCTCTGTGTGCCTATCTCTCTGCCTGTCTACCTGGGAGATGCAGCCTAGAGTGTCTCTGTGTGCCTATCTCCCTGTCTATTTCTCTGCCTGTCTACCTGGGGAGTGCAGCCTAGAGTGTCTCTGTGTGCCTATCTACCTGGGGAATGCAGACTTGATTGTCTCTGTGTGCCTATGTACCTCGGGAGTGCAGCCTAGAGTGTATCTGTGTGCCTATCTCTCTACCTGTCTACCTCGGGGATGCAGACTGTAGTGTCTCTGTGTGCCTATCTCTCTACCTGTCTACCTGGGAGATGAAGCCTTGACTGTCTCTGTGTGCCTATCTCCCTGCCTATATCCCTGCCTGTCTACCTGGGAGATGCAGCCTAGAGTGTCTCTGTGTGCGTATCTCTCTACCTGTCTACCTCGGGGATGCATACTGTAGTGTCTCTGTGTGCCTATATCTCTGCCTGTCTACCTGGGGAGTGCAGCCTAGAGTGTCTCTGTGTGCCTATCTACCTGGGGAGAGCAGCCTAGAGTGTCTCTGTGTGCCTATCTCCCTGCGTGTCTACCTGGGAGATGCAGCCTAGAGTGTCTCTGTGTGCCTATCTCTCTACCTGTCTACCTGGGAGATGCAGCCTAGAGTGTCTCTGTGTGACTATCTCTCGGTCTGTGTACCTTGGGGATGCAGCGTAGAGTGTCTCTGTGTGCCTATCTACCTGGGGAGTGCAGCCTAGAGTATCTCTGTGTGCGTATCTCCCTGCCTGTCTACCTGGGAGATGCAGCCTTGAGTGTCTCTGTGTGCCTATCTCCCTGCCTGTCTACCTGGGAGATGCAGCCTTGAGTGTCTCTGTGTGCCTATCTCTTTACCTGTCTACCTCTGGGATGCAGACTGTAGTGTCTCTGTGTGCCTATCTGTCTGCCTGTCTACCTGGGAGACGCAGCCTTGAGTGTCTCTTGTGCCTATCTACCTGGGAGATGCAGCCTAGAGTGTCTCTGTGTGCCTATCTCCCTGCCTGTCTCCCTGCCTATCACCTTCGGAGATGCAGCCTAGAGTGTCTCTGTGCCTGTCTACCTGGGGAGTGCAGCCTTGAGTGTCTATGTGTGCCTATCTCCCTTCCTATCTACCTCGGGAGTGTAGCCTAGAGTGTCTCTGTGTGCCTATCTACCTGGGGAATGCAGCCTTGAGTGTCTCTGTGTGCCTATCTACCTGGGGAATGCAGCCTAGAGTGTCTCTGTGTGCCTATCTCTCTACCTGTCTACCTCGGGGATGCAGACTGTAGTGTCTTTGTGTGCCTATCTCTCTGCCTGTCTACCTGGGAAGGGCAGCCTGGTGTGTCTCTGTGTGACTATCTCCCTGTCTATTTCCCTGCCTGTCTACCTGGGGAGTGCAGCCATGAGTGTCTCTGTGTGCCTATCTACCTGGGGAGTGCAGCCTAGAGTGTCTCTGTGTGCCTATCTACCTGGGGAGTGCAGCCTAGAGTGTCTCTGTGTGCCTATCTCCCTGCCTGTCTACCTGGGAGATGCAGCCTAGAGTGTCTGTGTGTGCCTATCTCTCTGCCTGTGTACCTTGGGGATGCAGACTGTAGTGTCTCTGTGTGCCCATCTCCCTGCCTGTCTACCTGGGAGATGCAGCCTTGAGTGTCTCTGTGTGCCTATCTCTCTGCCTGTCTACCTGGGGAGTGCAGCCTAGAGTGTCTCTGTGTACCTATCTACCTGGGGAGTGCAGCCTAGAGTGTCTCTGTGTGCCTATCTCCCTGCCTATCTACCTGGGAGATGCAGCCTAGAGTGTCTTTGTGTGCCTATCTCTATGCCTATCTCCCTTCCTGTCAGCCTCGTAGATGCAGCGAGAGTGTCTCTGTGTGCCTGTCTACCAGGGGAGTGCAGCCTGGAGTGTCTCTTTGTGCCTATCTACCTGGGAGATGCAGCCTAGAGTGTCTCTGTGTGCCTATCTCCCTGCCTGTCTCCCTGCCTATCACTTTCGGACATGCAGCCTAGAGTGTCTCTGTGTGCCTATCTCTCTGCCTATCTACCTCGGGAGTGCAGCCTAGAGTGTCTCTGTGTGCCTATCTCTCTGCCTGTCTACCTGGGGAGTGCAGCCTGGAGTGTCTCTTTGTGCCTATCTACCTGGGAGATGCAGCCTAGAGTGTCTCTGTGTGCCTATCTCCCTGCCTGTCTCCCTGCCTATCACCTTCGGAGATGCAGCCTAGAGTGTCTCTGTGTGCCTATCTCTCTACCTGTCTACCTGGGGGATGCAGACTGTAGTGTCTCTCTGTGCCTATCTCTCTGCCTATCTACCTGGGAAGGGTAGCCTAGAGTGTCTCTGTGTGCCTGTCTACCAGGAGAATGCAGCCTGGAGTGTCTCTTTGTGCCTATCTACCTGGGAGATGCAGCCTAGAGTGTCTCTGTGTGCCTATCTCCCTGCCTATCACTTTCGGACATGCAGACTAGAGTGTCTCTGTGTGCCTATCTCTCTACCTGTCTACCTGGGAGATGCAGCCTTCAGTGTCTCTCTGTGCCTATCTACCTGGGGAGTGCAGCCTAGAGTGTCTCTGTGTGCCTATCTCCCTGTCTATTTCCCTGCCTGTGTACCTGGGGATTGCAGCCTGGTGTGTCACTCTGAGCCTATCTACCTGGGGAGTGCAGCCTAGAGTGTCTCTGTGTGCCTATCTCCCTGTCTATTTCCCTGCCTGTCTACCTCGGGAGTGCAGCCTAGAGTGTCTCTGTGTGCCTATCTACCTGGGGAGTGCAGCCTAGAGTGTCTCTGTGTGCCTATCTCTCTGCCTGTCTACCTGGGAGATGCAGCCTAGAGTGTCTCTGTGTGCCTATCTACCTGGGGAGTGCAGCCTAGAGTGTCTCTGTGTGCCTATCTCTCTACCTGTCTTCCTGGGGGATGCAGACTGTAGTGTTTCTGTGTGCCTATCTCTCTGTCTGTCTACCTAGGAAGGGTAGCCTAGAGTGTCTCTGTGTGCCTATCTACCTGGGGAGTGCAGCCTAGAGTGTCTCTGTGTGCCTATCTCCCTGCCTATCTACCTCGGGAGTGCAGCCTAGAGTGTCTCTGTGTGCCTATCTACCTGGGGAGTGAAGCCTAGAGTGTCTCTGTGTTCCTATCTCCCTGCCTGTGTCCCTGCCTATCACTTTCGGACATGCAGCCTAGAGTGTCTCTGTGTGCCTATCTCTCTGCCTGTCTACCTGGGAGATGCAGCCTTGAGTGTCTCTGTGTGCCTATCTACCTGGGGAGTGCAGCCTAGAGTGTCTCTGTGTGCCTATCTACCTGGGAGATGCAGCCTAGAGTGTCTCTGTGTGCCTATCTACCTCGGGAGTGCAGCCTAGAGTGTCTCTGTGTGCCTATCTCCCTGCCTGTCTCCCTGCCTATCACTTTCGGACATGAAGCCTACAGTGTCTCTGTGTGCCTATCTCTCTGCCTGTCTACCTGGGGTGTACAGCCTAGAGTGTCTTTGTGTGCCTATCTCCCTGTCTATTTCCCTGCCTGTCTACCTGGGGAGTGCAGCCTGGTGTGTCACTGTGAGCCTATCTACCTGGGGAGTGCAGCCTAGAGTGTCTCTGTGTGCCTATCTACCTGGGGAGTGCACCCTGGAGTGTCTCTGTGTGCCTATCTACCTGGGGAGTGCACCCTGGAGTGTCTCTGTGTGCCTATCTACCTAGGAGATGCAGCCTAGAGTGTCTCTGTGTGCCTATCTACGTGGGGAGTGCAGCCTAGAGTGTCTCTGTGTGCCTATCTCTCTGCCTGTCTACCTGGGAGATGCAGCCTAGAGTGTCTCTTTGTGCCTATCTATCTGGGAGATGCAGCCTAGAGTGTCTCTGTGTGCCTATCTCCCTGCCTATCTACCTGGGGAGTGCAGCCTAGAGTGTCTCTGTGTGCCTATCTCCCTGCCTATCTACGTCGGGAGTGCAGCCTAGAATGTCTCTGTGTGCCTATCTACCTGGGAGATGCAGCCTAGAGTGTCTCTGTGTGCCTATCTACCTGGGAGATGCAGCCTAGAGTGTCTCTGTGTGCCTATCTCCCTGTCTATTTCCCTGCCTGTCTACCTCGGGAGTGCAGCCTAGAGTGTCTCTGTGTGCCTATCTCCCTGTCTATTTCCCTGCCTGTCTACCTCGGGAGTGCAGCCTAGAGTGTCTCTGTGTGCCTATGTACCTCGGGAGTGCAGCCTAGAGTGTCTCTGTGTGCCTATCTACCTGGGGAGTGCAGCCTAGAGTGTCTCTGTGTGCCTATCTCTCTACCTGTCTACCTGGGAGATGCAGCCTTGAGTGTCTCTGTGTGCCTATCTCTCCGCCTGTCTACCTGGGAGATGCAGCCTAGAGTGTCTCTGTGTGCCTGTCTACCTGAGGAGTGCAGCCTAGAGTGTCTCTGTGTGCCTGTCTACCTTGGGAGTGCAGCCTAGAGTGTCTCTGTGTGCCTATCTACCTGGGGAGTGCAGCCTAGAGTGCCTCTGTGTGCCTATCTCTCAGCCTATCTACCTGGGGAGTGCAGCCTTGAGTGTCTCTGTGTGCCTATCTACCTGGGGAGTGCAGCCTAGAGTGTCTCTGTGTGCCTTTCTCCCTGCCTGTCTCCCCGCCTATCACTTTCGGACATGCAGCCTAGAGTGTCTCTGTGTGCCTATCTCTCTACCTGTCTACCTCGGGGATGCAGACTGTAGTGTCTCTGTGTGCCTATCTCTCTGCCTATCTCCCTTCCTGTCAGCCTCGTAGATGCAGCCTAGAGTGTCTCTGTGAGCCTATGTCTCTGCCTATCTACCTGGGGAGTGTAGCCTAGAGTGTCTCTGTGTGCCTATCTCCCTGTCTATTTCCCTGCCTGTCTACCTGGGGAGTGCAGCCTGGAGTGTCTCTTTGTGCCTATCTCCCTGGGAGATGCAGCCTAGAGTGTCTCTGTGTGCCTATGTACCTGCAGAGTGCAGCCTAGAGTGTCTCTGTGTGCCTATCTCTCGGCCTGTCTACCTGGGAGATGCAGCCTAGAGTGTCTCTGTGTGCCTATCTACCGGGGTAGTGCAGCCTAGAGTGTCTCTGTGTGCCTATCTCACTGCCCATCTCCCTTCCTGTCAGCCTCGTAGATGCAGCCTTGAGTGTCTCTGTTTACCTATCTACCTGGGGATTGGAGCCTAGAGGATCTCTGTGTGCCTATCTCCCTGCCTGTCTACCTGGGAGATGCAGCCTAGAGTGTCTCTGTGTGCCTATCTCTCTACCTGTCTACCTCGGGGATGCAGACTGTAGTGTCTCTGTGTGTCTATCGCTCTGCCTGTCTACCTGGGAGATGCAGCCTAGAGTGTCTCTGTGTGCCTATCTACCTCGGGAGTGCAGCCTAGAGTGTCTCTGTGTGCCTATCTACCTGGGGAGTGCAGCCTTGAGTGTCTCTGTGTGCATATCTACCTGGGGAGTGCAGCCTAGAGTGTCTTTGTGTGCCTATCTCACTGCCTATCTCCCTTCCTGTCAGCCTCGTAGATGCAGCCTAGAGTGTCTCTGTGTGCCTATCTACCTGGGGATTGGAGCCTAGAGGGTCTCTGGGTTCCTATCTCCCTGTCTATTTCCCTGCCTGTCTACCTGGGGAGTGCAGCCTAGAGTGTCTCTGTGTGCCTATCTACCTGGGAGATGCAGCCTGGAGTGTCTCTGTGTGCCTACCTCCCTGTCTATTTCCCTGCCTGTCTACCTGGGAGATGCAGCCTAGAGTGTCTCTGTGTGCCTATCTCTCTGCCTATCTCCCTTCCTGTCAGTCTCGTAGATGCAGCCTAGAGTGTCTCTGTGTGCCTATCTCCCTGCTTGTCTACCTGGGAGATGCAGCCTAGAGTGTTTCTCTGGGCCTATCTCCCTGCCTATCTACCAGGGAAGGGCAGCCTGGTGTGTCTCCGTGTGCCTATCTATCTGGGGAGTGCAGCCTAGAGTGTCTCTGTGTGCCTGTCTGCCTGGGGAGTGAAGCCTAGAGTGTCTCTGTGTGCCTATCTCTCTACCTGTCTACTTCGGGGATGCAGACTATAGTGTCTCTGTGTGCCTATCTCTCTGCCTGTCTACCTGGGGAGTGCAGCCTGGAGTGTCTCTTTGTGCCTGTCTACCTGGGGATTGGAGCCAAGAATGTCTCTGTGTGCCTATCTCCCTCTCTATTTCCCTGCCTGTCTACCTGGGGAGTGCAGCCTAGAGTGTCTCTGTGTGCCTATCTCCCTGCCTGTCTCCCTCCCTATCACTTTCGGACATGCAGCCTAGAGTGTCTCTGTGTGCCTATCTCCCTGTCTATTTCCCTGCCTCTCTACCTGGGGAGTGAAGCCTAGAGTGTCTCTGTGTGCCTATCTCTCTACCTGTCTACCTCGGGGATGCAGACTGTAGTGTCTCTGTGTCCCTATCTCCCTGTCTATTTCCCTGCCTATCTACCTGGGGAGTGCAGCCTGGATTGTCTCTGTGTGCCTATCTCCCTGTCTATTTCCCTGCGTGTCTACCTGGGGAGTGCAGCCTGGAGTGTCTCTGTGTGCCTATCTACCTGGGAGATGCAGCCTAGAGTGTCTCTGTGTGCCTATCTACCTGGAGAGTGCAGCCTGGAGTGTCTCTTTGTGCCTGTCTACCTGGGAGATGCAGCCTAGAGTGTCTCTGTGTGCCTATCTCCATGGGGAGTGCAGCCTAGAGTGTCTATCTGTGCCTGTCTACCTGGGGAGTGCAGCCTAGAGTGTCTCTGTGTGCCTATCTCTCTACCTGTCTACCTCGGGGATGCAGACTATAGTGTCTCTGTGTGTCTATCTCTCTGCCTGTCTACCTGGGGAGTGCAGCCTTGAGTGTCTCTGTGTGCCTATCTCCCTGTGTATTTCCCTGCCTATCTACCTGGGGAGTGCAGCCTGGAGTGTCTCTTTGTCCCTATCTACCTGGGAGATGCAGCCTAGAGTGTCTCTGTGTGCCTATCTCCCTTCCTGTCTCCTTGCCTATATCTTTCGGACATGCAGCCTAGAGTGTCTCTGTGTGCCTATCTACCTGGGGAGTGCAGCCTAGAATGTCTCTTTGTGCCTATCTCCCTGTCTATTTCCCTGCCTATCTACCTGGGAGATGCAGCCTAGAATGTCTCTGTGTGCCTATCTATCTGGGCAGTGAAGCCTAGAATGTCTCTGTGTGCCTATCTACCTGGGGAGTGCAGCCAAGAGTGTCTCTGTGTGCCTATCCCTCCGCC
This sequence comes from Camelus ferus, assembly GCF_009834535.1. Lineage (NCBI taxonomy): Eukaryota > Metazoa > Chordata > Mammalia > Artiodactyla > Camelidae > Camelus > Camelus ferus. The sequence goes on from NW_022587759.1 coordinate 55,607, forward strand.
TGTCTACCTGGGAGATGCAGCCTAGAGTGTCTCTGTGTGCCTATCTCCCTGCCTGTCTCCCTGCCTATCATATTCGCAGATGCATCCTTGAGTGTCTCTGTGTGCCTATCTACCTGGGGATTGGAGCCTAGAATGTCTCTGTGTGCCTATTTCCCTGTCTATTTCCCTGCCTATCTACCTGGGGAGTGCAGCCTGGAGTGTCTCTTTGTGCCTATCTACCTGGGAGATGCAGCCTAAAGTGTCTCTGTGTGCCTATCTCCTTGGGGAGTGCAGCCTAGAGTGTCTCTGTGTGCCTGTCTACCTGGGGAGTGCAGCCTAGAGTGTCTCTGTATGCCTATCTCTCTACCTGTCTACCTCGGGGATGCAGACTGTAGTTTCTTTGTATGCCTATCTCCCTGCCTGTCTCCCTGCCTATATCTTTCGGACATGCAGCCTAGAGTGTCTCTGTGTGCCTATCTACCTGGGAGATGCAGCCTAGAGTGTCTCTGTGTGCCTATCTACCTGGAGAGTGCAGCCTGGAGTGTCTCTTTGTGCCTATCTACCTGGGAGATGCAGCCTAGAGTGTCTCTGTGTGCCTATCTCCCTGGGGAGTGCAGCCTAGAGTGTCTCTGTGTGCCTCTCTACCTGGGGAGTGCAGCCTAGAGTGTCTCTGTGTGCCTATCTCTCTACCTGTCTACCTGGGGAGTGCAGCCTAGAGTGTCTCTGTGTGCCTATCTCTCTGCCTGTCTACCTGGGGAGTGCAGCCTAGAGTGTCTCTGTGTGCCTATCTACCTGGGGAGTGAAGCCTTTAGTGTCTCTGTGTGCCTATCTCCCTGCCTATCTCTCTGCCTGTCTACCTCGGAGACTGCAGCCTGGATGTCTTTGTGTGCCTATCTACCTGGGGATTGGAGCCTAGAGTGTCTCTGTGTGCGTATCTCCCTGCCTGTCTCCCTGCCTATCACTTTCGGACATGCAGCCTGGAGTGTCTCTGTGTGCCTATCTCCCTGTCTATCTCTCTGCCTATCTACCTGGGAAGGGTAGCCTAGAGTGTCTCTGTGTGCCTATCTACCTGGGGAGCGCAGCCTGGAGTGTCTCTTTGTGCCTATCTACCTGGGAGATGCAGCCTAGAGTGTCTCTTTTTGCCTATCTACCTGGGGAGTGCAGCCTAGAGTGTCTCTGTGTGCCTGTCTACCTGGGGAGTGCAGCCTAGAGTGTCTCTGTGTGCTTATCTCTCTGCCTATCTACCTCGGGAGTGCAACCTAGAGTGTCTCTGTGTGCCTATCTGTCTACCTGTCTACCTCGGAGATGCAGACTGTAGTGTCTCTGTGTGCCTATCTCCCTGTCTATTTCCCTGCCTGTCTACCTGGGCAGTGCAGCCTAGAATGTCTCTGTGTGCCTATCTACCTGGGGAGTGCAGCCTAGAGTGTCTCTGTGTGCCTATCTCTCTGGGCAGTGAAGCCTAGAATGTCTCTGTGTGCCTATCTACCTGGGGAGTGCAGCCTAGAGTGTCTCTTTGTGCCTATCTCCCTGCCTGTCAGCCTAGGGAGTGCAGCCTAGAGTGTCTCTCTGTGCCTATCTAACTGGGAGATGCAGCCTAGAGTGTCTCTGTGTGCCTATCACCCTGTCTATCTCTCTGCCTGTCTACCTGGGGAGTGAAGCCTAGAGTGTCTCTGTGTGTCTATCTACTTGGGGAGTGCAGCCTAGAGTGTCTCTGTGTGCCTGTCTACCTGGGTAGTGCAGCCTAGAGTGTCTCTGTATGCCTATCTCCCTGTCTATTTCACTGCCTGTCTACCTGGGGAGTGCAGCCTAGAGTGTCTCTGTGTGCCTATCTCTCTACCTGTCTACCTCGGGGATGCAGACTATAGTGTCTCTGTGTGCCTATCTCTCTGCCTGTCTACCTGGGGAGTGCAGCCTAGAATGTCTCTGTGTGCCTATCTCTCTGGGCAGTGAAGCCTAGAATGTCTCTGTGTGCCTATCTACCTGGGGAGTGCAGCCTAGAGTGTCTCTTTGTGCCTATCTCCCTGCCTGTCAGCCTAGGGAGTGCAGCCTAGAGTGTCTCTCTGTGCCTATCTCCCTCCCTATCTCTCTGCCTGTCTACCTCAGAGACTGCAGCCTGGAGTGTCTCTGTGTGCCTATCTACCTCGGGAGTGCAGCCAACAGTGTCTCTGTGTGCCTATCTACCTGGGGAGTGCAGCCTTGAGTGTCTCTGTGTGCCTATCTACTTGGGAGATGCAGCCTAGAGTGTCTCTGTGTGACTAACTACCTCGGGAGTGCAGCCTAGAGTGTCTCTGTGTGCCTATCTCCCGGCCTGTCTCCCTGCCTATCACTTTCGGACATGCAGCCTAGAGCGTCTCTGTATGCCTATCTCTCTACCTGTCTACCTCGGGGATGCAGACTGTAGTGTCTCTGTGTGCCTATCTCTCTGCCTGTCTACCTGGGAGATGCAGCCTAGAGTGTCTCTGTGTGCCTATCTACCTCGGGAGTGCAGCCTAGAGTGTCTCTGTGTGACTATCTACCTCGGGAGTGCAGCCTAGTGTGTCTCTTTGTGCCTATCTACCTGGGAGATGCAGCCTAGAGTGTCTCTTGTGCCTATCTCTCTGCCTATCTACCTGGGGATTGGAGTCTAGAGTGTCTCTGTGTGCCTATCTCTCTACCTGTCTACCTCGGGGATGCAGACTGTAGTGTCTCTGTGTGCCTATCTCTCTGCCTGTCTACCTGGGAGATCCAGCCTAGAGTGTCTCTGTGTGCCTATCTACCTCGGGAGTGCAGCCTAGAGTGTCTCTGTGTGACTATCTACCTCGGGAGTGCAGCCTAGTGTGTCTCTTTGTGCCTATCTACCTGGGAGATGCAGCCTAGAGTGTCTCTGTGTGCCTATCTCTCTGCCTATCTACCTGGGGATTGGAGTCTAGAGTGTCTCTGTGTGCCTATCTCTCTACCTGTCTACCTCGGGGATGCAGACTATAGTGTCTCTGTGTGCCTATCTCCCTATTTCCCTGCCTGTCTACCTCGGGAGTGCAGCCTAGAGTGTCTCTGTGTGACTAACTACCTCGGGAGTGCAGCCTAGAGTGTCTCTGTGTGCCTATCTCCCTGTCTATTTCCCTGCCTGTCTACCTCGGGAGTGCAGCCTAGAGTGTCTCTGTGTGCCTATCTACCCGGGGAGTGCAGCCTGGAGTGTCTCTGTGTGCCTATCTACCTCGGGAGTGCAGCCAACAGTGTCTCTGTGTGCCTATCTACCTCGGGAGTGCAGCCTGGAGTGTCTCTTTGTGCCTATCTAACTGGGAGATGCAGCCTAGAGTGTCTCTGTGTGCCTATCACCCTGTCTATCTCTCTGCCTGTCTACCTGGGGAGTGAAGCCTAGAGTGTCTCTGTGTGTCTATCTACTTGGGGAGTGCAGCCTAGAGTGTCTCTGTGTGCCTGTCTACCTGGGTAGTGCAGCCTAGAGTGTCTCTGTATGCCTATCTCCCTGTCTATTTCACTGCCTGTCTACCTGGGGAGTGCAGACTAGAGTGTCTCTGTGTGCCTATCTCTCTACCTGTCTACCTCGGGGATGCAGACTATAGTGTCTCTGTGTGCCTATCTCTCTGCCTGTCTACCTGGGGAGTGCAGCCTAGAGTGTCTCTGTGTGCCTATCTCTCTGCCTGTCTACCTGGGAGATGCAGCCTAGAGTGTCTCTTTGTGCCTATCTATCTGGGAGATGCAGCCTAGAGTGTCTCTGTGTGCCTATCTCCCTGCCTATCTACCTGGGGAGTGCAGCCTAGAGTGTCTCTGTGTGCCTATCTCCCTGCCTATCTACGTCGGGAGTGCAGCCTAGAATGTCTCTGTGTGCCTATCTACCTGGGAGATGCAGCCTAGAGTGTCTCTGTGTGCCTATCTACCTGGGAGATGCAGCCTAGAGTGTCTCTGTGTGCCTATCTCTCTGCCTGTCTACCTCGGGGATGCAGACTGTAGTGTCTCTGTGTGCCTATCTCTCTGCCTGTCTACCTGGGAGATGCAGCCTAGAGTGTCTCTGTGTGCCTATCTACCTCGGGAGTGCAGCCTAGAGTGTCTCTGTGTGCCTATCTCTCTACCTGTCTACCTCGGGGATGCAGACTATAGTGTCTCTGTGTGCCTATCTCCCTATTTCCCTGCCTGTCTACCTCGGGAGTGCAGCCTAGAGTGTCTCTGTGTGACTATCTACCTCGGGAGTGCAGCCTAGTGTGTCTCTTTGTGCCTATCTACCTGGGAGATGCAGCCTAGAGTGTCTCTGTGTGCCTATCTCTCTACCTGTCTACCTGGGAAGGGTAGCCTAGAGTATCTCTGTGTGCCTATCTACCTGGGAGATGCACCCTAGAGTGTCTCTTTGTGCCTATCTACCTGGGGATTGGAGCCTAGAGTGTATCTGTGTGCCTATCTCTCTGCCTATCTACCTGGGAAGGGTAGCCTAGAGTGTCTCTGTGGGCCTATCTACCTGGGAGATGCAGCCTAGAGTGTCTCTGTGTGCCTATCTCCCTGCCTGTCTCCCTGCCTATCACTTTCGGACATGCAGCCTAGAGTGTCTCTGTGTGCCTATCTACCTGGGGAGTTCAGCCTGGAGTGTCTCTGTGTGCCTTTCTATCTGTCTATTTCCCTGCCTGTCTACCTCGGGAGTGCAGCCTAGAGTGTCTCTGTGTGCCTATCTACCCGGGGAGTGCAGCCTGGAGTGTCTCTGTGTGCCTATCTACCTCGGGAGTGCAGCCAACAGTGTCTCTGTGTGCCTATCTACCTGGGGAGTGCAGCCTTGAGTGTCTCTGTGTGCCTATCTAACTGGGAGATGCAGCCTAGAGTGTCTCTGTGTGCCTATCACCCTGTCTATCTCTCTGCCTGTCTACCTGGGGAGTGCAGCCTAGAGTGTCTCTGTGTGCCTTTCTATCTGTCTATTTCCCTGCCTGTCTACCTCGGGAGTGCAGCCTAGAGTGTCTCTGTGTGTCTATCTACCCGGGGAGTGCAGCCTGGAGTGTCTCTGTGTGCCTATCTCCCTGTCTATCTCTCTGCCTATCTACCTGGGAATGGTAGCCTACAGTGTCTCTGTGTGCCTATCTACCTGGGAGATGCAGCCTAGAGTGTCTCTGTGTGCCTATCTCCCTGCCTGTCTCCCTGCCTATCGCCTTCGGAGATGCAGCCTAGAGTGTCTCTGTGTGCCTATCTCTCTACCTGTCTACCTGGGGGATGCAGACTGTAGTGTCTCTGTGTGCCTATCTCTCTGCCTGTCTACCTGGGAAGGGTAGCCTAGAGTGTCTCTGTGTGCCTATCTACCTGGGAGATGCACCCTAGAGTGTCTCTTTGTGCCTATTTACCTGGGGATTGGAGCCTAGAGTGTCTCCGTGTGCCTATCTCCCTGCCTGTCGGCCTTGGGGATGCAGACTGTAGTGTCTCTCTGTGCCTATCTCTCTGCCTATCTACCTCGGGAGTGCAGCCTAGAGTGTATCTGTGTTCCTATCTACCTGTCTATCTCTCTGCCTATCTACCTGGGAAGGGTAGCCTAGAGTGTCTCTGTGTGCCTATCTACCTCGGGAGTGCAGCCTAGAGTGTCTCTGTGTGCCTATCTCCCTGCCTGTCTCCCTGCCTATCACCTTCGGAGATGCAGCCTAGAGTGTCTCTGTGTGCCTATCTCTCTACCTGTCTACCTGGGGGATGCAGACTGTAGTGTCTCTGTGTGCCTATCTCTCTGCCTGTCTACCTGGGAAGGGTAGCCTAGAGTGTCTCTGTGTGCCTATCTACCTGGGAGATGCACCCTAGAGTGTCTCTTTGTGCCTATCTACCTGGGAGATGCAGCCTAGAGTGACTCTTTGTGCCTATCTACCTGGGAGATGCAGCCTATAGTGTCTCTGTGTGCCTATCTACCTGGGGATTGGAGCCTAGAGTGTCTCCGTGTGCCTATCTCCCTGCCTGTCGGCCTTGGGGATGCAGACTGTAGTGTCTCTCTGTGCCTATCTCTCTGCCTATCTACCTCGGGAGTGCAGCCTAGAGTGTATCTGTGTTCCTATCTACCTGTCTATCTCACTGCCTATCTACCTGGGAAGGGTAGCCTAGAGTGTCTCTGTGTGCCTATCTACCTCGGGAGTGCAGCCTAGAGTGTCTCTGTGTTCCTATCTACCTGGGGATTGGAGCCTAGAGTGTCTCTGTGTCGCTATCTCCCTGCCTGTCTCCCTGCCTATCACTTTCGGACATGCAGCCTACAGTGTCTCTGTATGCCTATCTCCCTGCCTGTATCCCTGCCTATCACTTTCAGACATGCAGCCTAGAGTGTCTCTGTGTGCCTATCTACCTGGGGAGTGCAGCATGGAGTGTCTCTGTGTGACTATCTCCCTGTCTATCTCTCTGCCTATCTACCTGGGAAGGGTAGCCTAGAGTGTTTCTGTGTGCCTATATACCTGGGAGATGCAGCCTAGAGTGTCTCTGTGTGCCTATCTCTCTACCTGTCTACCTCGGGGATGCAGCCTAGAGTGTCTCTGTATGCTTATCTCCCAGTCTATTTCACTGCCTGTCTACCTGGGGAGTGCAGCCTAGAATGTCTCTGTGTGCCTATCTACCTCGGGAGTGCAGCCTGGAGTGTCTCTGTGTGCCTATCTCCCTGTCTATCTCTCTGCCTATCTACCTGGGAAGGGTAGCCTAGAGTGTCTCTGTGGGCCTATCTACCTGGGAGATGCAGCCTAGAGTGTCTCTGTGTGCCTATCTCCCTGCCTGTCTCCCTGCCTATCACTTTCGGACATGCAGCCTAGAGTGTCTCTGTGTGCCTATCTACCTGGGGAGTTCAGCCTGGAGTGTCTCTGTGTGCCTATCTCCCTGTCTATCTCTCTGCCTATCTACCTGGGAAGGGTAGCCTAGAGTGTCTCTGTGTGCCTATCTACCTGGGAGATGCAGCCTACAGTGTCTCTGTGTGCCTATCTACCTGGGAGATGCAGCCTAGAGTGTCTCTGTGTGCCTATCTCCCTGCCTGTCTCCCTGCCTATCACCTTCGGAGATGCAGCCTAGAGTGTCTCTGTGTGCCTATCTCTCTACCTGTCTACCTGGGGGATGCAGACTGTAGTGTCTCTGTGTGCCTATCTCTCTGCCTGTCTACCTGGGAAGGGTAGCCTAGAGTGTCTCTGTGTGCCTGTCTACCTGGGGAGTGCAGCCTAGAGTGTCTCTGTGTGCCTATCTCTCTACCTGTCTACCTGGGGAGCGCAGCCTGGAGTGTCTCTGTGTTCTTATCTACCTGGGGAGTGAAGCCTGGAGTGTCTCTGTGTGCCTATCTCTCTACCTGTCTACCTCGGGGATGCAGCCTAGAGTGTCTCTGTGTGCCTATCTCTCTACCTGTCTACCTCGGGGATGCAGCCTAGAGTGTCTCTGTATGCATATCTACCTGGGGATTGGAGCCTAGAATGTCTCTGTGTGCCTATCTCCCTGTCTATTTCTCTGCCTGTCTACCTGGGGAGTGCAGCCTAGAATGTCTCTGTGTGCCTATGTACCTGGGGAGTGCAGCCTAGAGTGTCTGCGTGTGCCTATCTCCCTGCCAGTCGGCCTTGGGGATGCAGACTGTAGTGTCTCTCTGTGCCTATCTCTCTGCCTATCTACCTCGGGAGTGCAGCCGAGAGTGTCTCTGTGTGCCTATCTCCCTGCCTGTCTCCCTGCCTATCACTTTCGGACATGCAGCCTAGAGTGTCTCTGTGTGCCTATCTACCTGGGGATTGGAGCCTAGAGTGTCTCTGTGTGCCAATCTCCCTGTCTACTTCCCTGCCTGTCTTCCTGGGGAGTGCAGCCTAGAGTGTCTCTGTGTGCCTATCTACCTGGGGAGTGCAGCCTAGAGTGTCTCTGTGTGCCTATCTCCCTGTCTATTTCCCTGCCTGTCTACCTGGGGAGTGCAGCCTAGAGTGTCTCTGTGTGCCTATCTCCCTGCCTGTCTCCCTGCTTATCACCTTCGGACATGCAGTCTACAGTGTCTCTGTGTACCTAACTACCTGGGGATTGGAGCCTAGAGTGTCTCTGTGTGCCTATCGCCCTGCCTGTCTACCTGGGAGATGCAACCTTGACTGTCTCTTTGTGCCTATCTCCCTGCCTATATCCCTGCCTGTCTACCTGGGAGATGCAGCCTAGAGTGTCTCTGTGTGCCTATCTACCTGGGGAGTGCAGCCTTGAGTGTATCTTTGTGCCTATATCCCTGCCTGTCTCCCTGCCTATCACCTTCGGAGATGCAGCCTACAGTGTCTCTGTGTGCCTATCTACCTGGGGAGTGCAGCCTGGAGTGTCTCTTTGTGCCTATCTACCTGGGAGATGCAGCCTAGAGTGTCTCTTTTTGCCTATCTACCTGGGGAGTGCAGCCTAGAGTGTCTCTGTGTGCCTGTCTACCTGGGGAGTGCAGCCTAGAGTGTCTCTGTGTGCTTATCTCTCTGCCTATCTACCTCGGGAGTGCAACCTAGAGTGTCTCTGTGTGCCTATCTGTCTACCTGTCTACCTCGGAGATGCAGACTGTAGTGTCTCTGTGTGCCTATCTCCCTGTCTATTTCCCTGCCTGTCTACCTGGGGAGTGCAGCCTAGAATGTCTCTGTGTGCCTATCTACCTGGGGAGTGCAGCCTAGAGTGTCTCTGTGTGCCTGTCTACCTGGGGAGTGCAGCCTAGAGTGTCTCTGTGTGCCTATCTCTCTGCCTGTCTACCTGGGGAGTGAAGCCTGGAGTGTCTCTGTGTTCCTATCTACGTGGGGAGTGAAGCCTAGAGTGTCTCTGTGTGCCTATCTCTCTACCTGTCTACCTCGGGGATGCAGACTATAGTGTCTCTGTGTGCCTATCTACCTTAGGATTGGAGCCTAGAATGTCTCTGTGTGCCAATCTCCCTGTCTATTTCCCTGCCTGTCTACCTGGGGATTGGAGCCTACAGTGTCTCTGTGTGCCTATCTCCCTGCCTGTCTCCCTGCCTATCACTTTCGGACATGCAGCCTAGAGTGTCTCTGTGTGACTATCTCTCTGCCTGTCTACCTGGGAGATGCAGCCTAGAGTGTCTCTGTGTGCCTATCTACCTGGGGATTGGAGTCTAGAGTGTCCCTGTGTGCCTATCTCCCTGACTATTTCCCTGCCTGTCTACCTGGGGAGTGCAGCCTAGAGTGTCTCTGTGTGCCTATCTACTTGGGGAGTGCAGCCTAGAGTGTCTCTGTGTGCCTGTCTACCTGGGGAGTGCAGCCTAGAGTGTCTCTGTGTGCCTATCTACCTGGGGAGTGCAGCCTTGAGTGTATCTTTGTGCCTATCTCCCTGCCTGTCTCCCTGCCTATCACTTTCGGACATGCAGCCTAGAGTGTCTCTGTGGTGCCTATCTCTCCGCCTGTCTACCTGGGAGATGCAGCCTAGAGTGTCTCTATGTGCCTATTTCCCTGCCTACATCTCTGTCTGTGTACCCTCGGAGACTGCAGCCTAGAGTGTCTCTGTGTGCCTATCTACCTGGGGAGTGGAGCCTTGAGTGTCTCTTTATGCCTATCTCCCTGCCTGTCTACCTCAGGGATGCAGCCTAGAGTGTATCTGTGTGCCTATCTCCCTGCCTGTCTCCCTGCCTATCACCTTCGGAGATGCAGCCTACAGTGTCTCTGTGTGCCTATCTACCTGGGGAGTGAAGCCTAGAATGTCTCTGTGTTCCTATCTACCTGGGGAGTGAAGCCTTTAGTGTCTCTGTGTGCCTATCTCCCTGCCTATCTCTCTGCCTGTCTACCTCGGAGACTGCAGCCTGGATTGTCTTTGTGTGCCTATCTACCTGGGGATTGGAGCCTAGAGTGTCTCTGTGTGCGTATCTCCCTGCCTGTCTCCCTGCCTATCACTTTCGGACATGCAGCCTGGAGTGTCTCTGTGTGCCTATCTCCCTGTCTATCTCTCTGCCTATCTACCTGGGAAGGGTAGCCTAGAGTGTCTCTGTGTGCCTATCTACCTGGGGAGCGCAGCCTGGAGTGTCTCTTTGTGCCTATCTACCTGGGAGATGCAGCCTAGAGTGTCTCTTTTTGCCTATCTACCTGGGGAGTGCAGCCTAGAGTGTCTCTGTGTGCCTGTCTACCTGGGGAGTGCAGCCTAGAGTGTCTCTGTGTGCTTATCTCTCTGCCTATCTACCTCGGGAGTGCAAACCTACAGTGTCTCTGTGTGCCTATCTGTCTACCTGTCTACCTCGGAGATGCAGACTGTAGTGTCTCTGTGTGCCTATCTCCCTGTCTATTTCCCTGCCTGTCTACCTGGGCAGTGCAGCCTAGAATGTCTCTGTGTGCCTATCTACCTGGGGAGTGCAGCCTAGAGTGTCTCTGTGTGCCTGTCTACCTGGGGAGTGCAGCCTAGAGTGTCTCTGTGTGCCTATCTCTCTGCCTGTCTACCTGGGGAGTGAAGCCTGGCGTGTCTCTGTGTTCCTATCTACGTGGGGAGTGAAGCCTAGAGTGTCTCTGTGTGCCTATCTCTCTACCTGTCTACACTCGGGGATGCAGACTATAGTGTCTCTGTGTGCCTATCTACCTTAGGATTGGAGCCTAGAATGTCTCTGTGTGCCAATCTCCCTGTCTATTTCCCTGCCTGTCTACCTGGGGATTGGAGCCTACAGTGTCTCGTGTGCCTATCTCCCTGCCTTCTCCCTGCCTATCACTTTCGGACATGCAGCCTAGAGTGTCGCTGTGTGCCTATGTCTCTACCTATCTACCTGGGAAGGGCAGCCTAGAGTGTTCTGTGTGCCTATCTCTCTGCCTGTCTACCTGGGAATGCAGCCTAGAGTGTCTCTGTGTGCCTATCTACCTGGGGATTGGAGTCTATAGAGTGTCCCTGTGTGCTATCTCCCTGACTATTTCCCTGCCTGTCTACTGGGGAGTGCAGCCTAGAGTGTCTCTGTGTGCCTATCTACTTGGGGAGTGCAGCCTAGAGTGTCTCTGTGTGCCTGTCTACCCTGGGGAGCGCCTAGAGTGTCTCTGTGTGCCTATCTCTCTGCCTGTTACCTGGGAGATGCAGCCTAGAGTGTCTCTGTGTGCCTATCTACCTGGGGATTGGAGCCTAGAGTGTCTCTGTGTGCCTATCTCCCTGACTATTTCCCCCTGCTGTCTACCTGGGAGATGCACCTAGAGTGTCTCTTTGTGCCTATCTACCTGGGAGATGCAGCCTAGAGTGTCCTCTGTGTGCCTATCTCCCTGCCTGTCTCCCTGCCTATCACTTTCGACATGCAGCCTAGAGTGTCTCTGTGTGCCTATCTACCTGGGATTGCAGCCTGGAGTGTCTATGTGTGCCTATCTCCCTGTCTATCTCTCTGCCTATCTACCTGGGGAGTGCAGCCTAGAGTTGCTCTGTGTGCCTATCTCTCTACCTGTCTACCTCGGGGATGCGCC